>NC_063067.1:3448756-3513756 GCF_018812025.1 Megalobrama amblycephala
AAAATGTGCAATGCACTAAAATACAGTAAAAATAGTTTTTATATTTATATTTATTTATATATATTTGTAATTTATAATTAATCATTAAGTAATTTTCAATAATTACCTTTCACTATTAATAAACTAACTACTATAGTTCATGAATATATCAAATAAATAAATAAATAAATATTAATAAATAAAAATATACAAAATTATTGGAAAAATAGACAAAACAATATGTATTCATTTTATACTTTTTGCAAAGACTTTTCAAGTCAGTAGTTTTATATTGTATCATCATTGCTGATTTTATGATGCATTGTCTTGGTATGACCTGTGACCTGTAGGGGGCAGCATATAAAAGCATTTGACTGTGATTACTCCGGTTTATTTCCAGTACCTCACATGGTCCGGGCCATGGCGAGCTCTCAGTCCATCCCCATTCCTCAAGGTGGTTCGGTCCAGGAGCGGGTCGGCCTGAACAGGCAGCCTTCTGAATGTGTAAGAAACAAAACCCTTTACTGGCAGCTGTGGCTGAGAGGTCATTTTTTAAAACTAGCCTTTCAGCAATAGTCAGTGTTTCTCAGTATTTCATTGTGTTCTCTGAAATGAATTTCTTTTGCCAGTCGATTGAACCATAATATTGTAGAGTAAATTACAGTTAGACCACATAAAGAGACCAATATACTCAATGAAGACCAGGAGTCAAAGCTAGAGAGAGTTTACTGAAGCTTACGATACAGAAACACTAGTACTGATAGTCATATGGATAATCAGTCATTTCTACAGGGTCTGACAGGTTAACAGTGCAGATAACTTCAGCAACATCCAAACATGGTATTCTCTTCTTTACCTGAATGAGATTATTTAAAGACATTATCTTTGACACACTTTGTTCTATATATGTAAGAAACTCTGGGTAAGGGTCACAGATGAGTCATGCTCTTCTCCTGGAGTCTGTGGTCACATACCTCTAATAATAATAAACAACCACTGCACGCACAATTAGATAAAAAAGAGGCAATATCTTTTCCCTTCAAGGGTTTTTATCAGGACTTCACTGGAACAGAACAAGAAAAAACTACATCCACACAGAGCACCGATACAAACGTCATGATTGATACCCAGATTTAAAATGCTTAATCCACTTACATACTTTTAAAATAAATATTTTTTTTAAGTTTATATTTCCTTGTATTTATACTATAATATTTATTTATAGTTGTAATTTTATTAATGATTTTGTAGTCATTTTCACTAAATAAACACAAATGATGTTATAGTATATAATTCTTTAATTTATATTTTATATTTATTTAGATTTGTTATACTTATTTAATTAATAGATTTTCACATTTTTATTAATTAATTGTCATGATAACTGATAGTATATATTTATCTATAGTTATTTAGTATTTTTATTTGATCCTATATATATATATATATATATATATAGGATAAAATAAAAATACTGAATAATATATATATTATATTATATTATAATATATATATATTTTTTATAGTAATTTTTAAAAAATAAAAGAAAAATAACTATATTAGTTATCATTTTTATTTTATTTTGTGAAATAAAATAATAAATAAATTTATTAGACCACCTGTCATAATAAGAGAAAACACCAATATTTTAGGAATCTGTCAAAAACTTGTATTAGTCATTTATTAGGCAAATAACAAACTGAAACAACTAAATAGTCTTTATTCACACATAATAACAAAAATATATATATTATTTTTTATTTTGTATGGCCTCCTTTGCTCTTGATAAAAACAATGCCAGCAAGAATGCAAGATGTTATGTACTTTTCCACAGTCTCTGTTGTAATTGACTTCCAAATAGTTTCTAGTTGTTCCCAAAGACTTGCTTTTGATGAAACTTCTGTGCAATCTATCTTTGAATCCATTAAATCCCAGCAATAATTAAAAGAGCTGACACATACTGGAGGATTATGGTGGATTAACTCTAACAGAAACATAAAAATACTGTTAGTTTAGGGCAGCTGTGGCACAAACTTTACATTGAGTGCTGGTCTAATAAATTTGCTAAGCACTTTGTATATAGGCTACAATTATACAAGATAAGGGCATTAATTAAACCTCCTGGCACAGTTTCAGAAACTTTTACACTACTTAAACACAATGACTTTAGAAGCTTTACAAAAGCTACTATGATGGTCCACTGATATTATACGAGCGTATGGGATGCTCAAGGGGGTTCAGGTGTAGTGCACCAAAGATGGGGTGTGTGTGTTTCCGGTAAGAGAAACAGGAGAGGGAATCCCAGTTTAACTCGTTTAATCAAGGAGGTTTGTATATGTTACTTCACACAGGTGGTCTATAATAAACAGAAAAGAAATAAGGAAAACAGTTATAAATATATCAGAAAAATGACAAACATTCAGTTATTAAGTAATATTAATTAACATACATAGTTTAACTGCGTGCTGATTATATTAATAAATAATTAAATAAACAATGAAAACAGATCGCATGATCGTTGCGTATGCTCAATATTACAAAGAAATTATGCAATGTCTTCAATTTCAACATTTTCAAAAAACACTGAACAAACTGGGCGATATGCAACCAGTAAGTGAACATAATATCCATACTTCAATGGAAAAACACTTATTTTCAAGATCAAAGTCCGATATAAAAACACCCTGGTTTCACTTTGTGACGCAGTTTCAAATGCGCTCAATCCACGGGCAAATATCAACATTCAGAACAACAATATCAGTCACAAAGTTAGAATACAGTTGAAAACTCACCAGCAATCATTCACGCACAGGAGAAAACATATACAAAGTGGAATAAACAGTCCAGCCAGCCTGATTCATATTCGTGATTTAGCTGCTGATTCTGCACGTCCACGCCCCGAATGAGCTGCGTATATTACATACCACTAGGGGGCGAGTTAGGGCTTTCTCACACAGCCGCCCCCAAATGTGAGTAAGGACATTTGAAATAGTGAGAAACCCTAACTAATTGGCAGGCTCAACAGGGTCATCATCAGAAAGCTTAGGGAGTGGGACTATATGGGATACAGGTCTCACATATGTACGATTGTGTACCTGAACTTCAACTGTTCTGGTACGTCCATCAAGTCCTGGGAAAATATTTGTCACTTTACCTACTGGCCAACATGCACGTGGAAGTTGTGAGTCCACTATCAGTACCACCTGGTCTAGACCAATTTCTCCTCCATCTTTACGCCACTTCTGTCTTTCTTGCAGATTCGGGAGATAGTAATGCATGAACCTAGACCAGAAATGGTCAGCAAGTACCTGGCTATGTTTCCATCTTCTGGTTCCCAAAAGATTACTTGAATCATAGAGCACTTGTGGAAGCGAGGAATCGTGTCGACCCATTAGGAGAATGCTAGGTGTAACTGGGTCTAGATCCGACACATCTGAGGACACGTATCCCAAAGGCTTGGCATTTAGGATGCCCTCTACCTCAGTGAGCACAGTACGCAGTACAGTTTCAGTCACTGTTTGATCCTTCAGTACTACCTTTAGGGCCTGCTTTACTGACTTAACTTCCCGTTCCCAAGCTCCCCCGAAATGAGGGGCACCAGGTGGAATAAATTTGAATGAAATCTGTTGTTCTGCGAGTTGTTCCTTTAGTTGAGGCATCATGGCTTCATAGGCTGCTCTCAACTCTTTGTCTCCACCAACGAAGTTGGTACCATTATCGGAAAGAAGCTCAAATGGTTTCCCTCTTCGAGCTATGAATCTGCGGAGAGACATCAAGAATGCATCTGTGTCAAGGCTCTCTAAGAGATCAAGGTGGAGACAACGGGTGGTCAGACATTTGAAAACTATTCCCCATCTTTTCTCTGTTCGTCGGCCAATCTTCACTGTGAATGGACCAAAGCAATCTATTCCAGTGGTATAGAATGGGGGTTTGTACAGACGTAGACGTGCTGGTGGGAGGTTGGCCATTTTGGGTATATTAGGCTTGGCATGCCATTTCTGACAGTCCATACACATATATTGATGCTTCTTGATAGCTTCCCTTCCTCGCAGAATCCAGTATCTTCTTCTCAGCTCAGCAAAGACTCTTTCTGGCCCAGGATGTAAAAGGGAGACATCATAGTCCTTGATCAGAAGCTTGGTTAGGTTGTGTTGCGGATCAAGCACAATGGGATGTATTGCATCCAATTCCATATGCTTAGCATGTCTTAGTCTCCCTCCAACCCTGATAAGTCCACTATCTTTGTCGTACTCGGGGGATAAGGATGCTAATCTGCTGTTGGATGGTAATGGTCGTTCAGAGGCGAGAGCCTTAAACTCCTCAGGAAAGGAATCTTTCTGAGCCTTTTGTAGTAGGAGCTTCTCTGCTGAGATGTAACTGTCTGGATCATCTGTTGGCTGCATGGAAGATGTAGCCGCCCCATGAAGGGATGTCACTGTAGCCTTTAGTAGCTCAGTCCAGGTACTAAATTGGTTGACATCAGGAAGGGGAATGTCTGAACTAGTGTATATATGCAGGCAAATTGCTGACTTTTTCAACTCTGGTTCAGGTTCATCTTCATATGATTCTTGCTGATGCAGGAAATTTGGTCCATTAATCCATCGACAAGGTGGGGTTAAATCCTTTAACGACTGTCCTGTTGTTATGAAATCAGCAGGGTTGTTCGCTGAATCAACATACCTCCAGGAATCAATATCGGTAAGTGTCTGAATTTCGGCCACCCGTGTCCCGACAAAGACTTTGTATCTGCATGAGTCCGATTTAAGCCACTGGAGGACGGTCGATGAGTCTGACCAGAGAATGACATGATTAATGTCAACAGTTAGTTCAGCTTGAAGGATATTAGCCACCTGCGCACCGGTAAGTGCCGCACTAAGCTCCAGCCGAGGGATCGTCATTTGCTTACGAGGTGCCACTCGTGAACGGGCTAACACAAATGAGACATGAACATTTCCTTCATTGTTTTCTGTGCGCATGTAGGCCACTGAGCCATAAGCCCTCTTCGATGCATCGCAGAATATATGTAAATCCCGATTAAGGATTTCTCCATGCCCCTCAAATGGAGTGTAACATCTTGGGATTGCGATCTGATTCAAACTTTGAAGCTCTTGTTGCCAGTCTTGCCATCTGATTAACAGGCTCTCAGATGTGATTGGGTCATCCCACCCAAGATTGTTCTTCCACAAATCCTGGACCAGCACTTTGGCTTGGGTAGTAAATGGAATTAGATAACCCAGGGGGTCATATTGTGATGCCAAAACTCTGTAGACATTACGCAGAGTGGGTTCAAGGCATTCGGATTGACTGGGTCTGTAGCTGAATGAGTCTCTGAGGCAGTTCCATAGTAGCCCAAGTGTACCTTCCAGAAGGTCAGTACTCTTTTGTGATAGCCAGAGTTCACTATTCTGTGATCTTGCTTCAGAGGGAAGATGCTGGATTACCTCGGGTCTGTTGCTGGCCCATTGGCGGAGCTCGAATCCACCTGTGAGCAAAAGTTGCCGTAGGTTGTCTACTAATGCTCTAGCTCCAGCAACTGTTTGAAGGATATGTAGACAGTTGTCTACATAAAAGGAACTTTTGACTGTTCTGACTAGAGCTGGGTCTACTTACGGGTGGGTCTGAGCGATTTCCTGGAGTGCATATATGGCACAACATGGGCTGCACGTTGTGCCAAATGGCAAGACTTGCCATTCGTAGATCTTAGGCTGTTCTGTCCTCTGCCTGTCTCTCCACAGAAAGCGCACGATAGGCGTATCAATTGGCAAGAGGCGAACCTGGTGGAACATGCCTTTCACATCTCCGCTGATGGCGACAGGGTATTCGCGGAACCTCAGCAAGACACCAAGTAAAGACGGACCAAGAACGGGCCCAGGCAGGAGGATGTCATTTAGAGCTTGGCCTTGGTATGAAAAAGAACAGTTGAAAACTATTCTGTCCTTGTGGTTATGCATCACCATATGGTGAGGGATGTACCATGACTCAGGAGACTGCTCGGCTTCTTGAGTTGATATCTCTGTCACATAGCCAGCTTCTTGCAGTTTCCTCATTTCGGAACAGTAAGACTCAGCTCGCCTAGGGTCTTTAACAAGTTTACGCTCAGTGCTTCGAAGGTTCGCCATTACCGCTTCTTTAGGGGCTTTAAGAAGTTCAGCATTGGGTCGTCTAAGCAAGGGAGTGGCATAACGCATAACTCCACTGACTTCTACCCTTGTTGTATGTGTCTGGTGAAGAGCAAGGGCATACTGGTCTTGTTTGGAACGAGTGGCTGTCTTCTCATTAACGTAGGGCAGAGTATCAATTTGCCAGAGGTGTTCCACGTTCTTTAATAACTCTGTATTCTGTGTGGTTGTGGTTATGTGGAAACACTGTGTGGGGGAAAGAGTGGGTTGACTGAGCCTAATGGGACCTTGGAGGGTCCAACCAAGTCTGGTACAGACAGCAATCGGTCCTTTGGTGGGTCCCATGCACACTGGCTGAACAGGAGTAATCAGGTGAGGCATGTCAGACCCGATGAGCAATAGAGGTTGGGCTCGGTCTATCAAGGGCAATGGCAAGGACCTAATATGGCATGATGCATCAGGTATTTCCGGCCTGGTTTGTGCAAGGGTGACACATGAAGGGAAACAGTGGCTCCATGCAGATTAACTACATCCTGATGAACAGTGCGTAGAGTGAGTGTTTCAGGTGAAGTAGGGAGATTCAGCTGGTCTACAGCCTGTGACAGAACAATACTACGCTCTGAACCATCATCCAGCACTGCGTATGTTTCCATGACTTTCTCTTGATTGTGCAGTAAGACCTTGATTATCTTCAACATTACCCTTTGAGATCGGTTGGGCCGGTCTAAATAGACCTGAGGGGTCGGAACATTGACCAACAGCACACTCTTGTGGATCTGTAAGGCTGCATCATGCAGTATGGTCAGATGTAACTCTTTACAATTTCTTTTCAGAGTACAACTGTCTGGAGTATGCATTCGCCCACATTTCCAACAGCGCTTCTCTTTGGATATCCACTGTACTATTTGCTCTGTGGTCAGTATCTTGAACTTGGGACAGGCATTAAGGAAGTGGTCTTTGGTATTACAGTATGGGCAGAAGGGTTGAAACTTAGAAGGGGTCTTAGATTTCGTCTGTCCCTGCAAGACTGAATTAGCCTCAGCTGAATACAAGGTAGATGTGGATATCTCTTTTGGGCGGGAAGGTACTGAACTTTGCTGATCTTTCTTGAATCTGGCATTGTCAGCCTGATACAGGGTAGATGCTTTATTGGAGATGCGCTTCGCCTGTGACTTCATCTGCAGCCATGCAGACAGATCAGGTAATGTATAGGTGCGATCTGTGCCAGTTTGCAGAATGCCTCGGCTGAAACAGTACTCGACGAACCCTCGCGATATGATGGTGGCATCTTGCTTAACAAGCGATCAACATGAGAGCCACAACGCAGCTCGTATCCATTTGGGCCCTCCAACGTTCTGAGCATCCCTACTAGTGTTTGGATAGATAATGAAAAGGAGTCAAACGCTTCTGCATCACCAAATTTGACTGCTGGTGCATTCAGTATGACACCTAATTCGGACTGTACCAGCTGACGAGGTTGGCCATATTTATCCTGGAGTGCTTGTAATGCGGTTGTGTATGGCCTGGGGTCATGCATGTATGCTTTGGCCAACTGGAGAGCACTAGGAAGTTTTAAGTGACTTAAAAGGACCTGATATTTGTAATGTTCACTCAAATGAGGCTGGTTATTCATTACATTGTCTAAGGCCATCTTTAGTAGTGCAAAGTCACTTTCTCGGCCAGTGTCAAAGTATGGGATAGCTGGCTTTGGGACACCATAAGCTGAGGCAGCTAGCATTTCCAGACCAGGTGGTTGGGCTGGGGAGGGGTACAATACTGCCTGACTATGAGAGGTGTCAGGTGGGGGAACAGGATATGGTAATGCTGTCCAAAGAGGGCTAGGATTCGTGGTTTGGTAGGACTGAGTATGTACGGAAGCCCCTAACGTCACAGGAACTGTAGGTGGGGCTGTAGGTAGAACACTAACAAAGGGTGTCTGACTATAGGTGACAGAGGTGTCTGAGTAATGGTGTGGTCTGGCCACCGCAGCTGGGTTAAAGAGTAAAGGAGCAGCACAATCTGGCCTAGACATTAAGGTAGGCTGTGCAGTAACTAGCGAAGCCGATGACCTTGTAACTATGCTGGGCTGGGTTACTTCTGCAGCTGAGGTGACAGAAATGAACGGGGGTTCAGCTACTGAAGCAGTAATGTGTGCAGCAGGTAATACAGGGGAAGGCATTACTGATGTCGCAGGTATAAAGTTAACATGGCAAGGGCTAGAATGACTAGGCATTACATGGTCGGATGATTTAAGATCATCGGTAGCAGCAACTCTGTGCTGTCGAGCGCTTACCTCAAACAGAGGATCAACAGCATGGCTGGACTGTGAATCAGGAACATTAACATCTTGAGATTCCTGTTTAAGAAGTGCACAAACATATTTAGCAGCCTCAAGCTCATTTTGAACCTTTTTGTGATGCCGCCGGGTCTCTACCTGCTTAGCGAGCAACTCTCTAGCCTTAGTGGCTTGTTCCTGTTTATACTGCGCTTCTCAAGCCTGAGCATCAAGTCTCTCACACTCTTTATCAACAATGGAATCCTCTTCAATCTGCTGTTGAAGTTCTTCCAAGTCTAGAGTCTTTAGCCTTTCCTCCAACATGGCGGCTTGAAGATCAGAGAGTCCATGTCTGGGAGATCTGCGTTGTGCACTGCGATGGGATCTGGATGAAGTACTGGAAACCGTGCCAGAAGAAACGGATCTAGATGCATGTCTTGATGGTCTCTGCGAAGACGAATCAGCAGGAGGTGGCTCTGGATGTAGGTTAGGTGGGAGCTGGACATCATAATCGGCCAAATGGACAGGAAGGTGTCTCTCTCTTGGAGGACGAGGTCAAACGACAGGCTCAGTTGCACTGGGAGTTTCAGGATCCATCTTGATACACGCATCCGGCTCGAAGGACCATATACGAGCGTATGGGACGCTCAAGGGGGTTCAGGTGTAGTGCACCAAAGATGGGGTGTGTGTGTTTCCGGTAAGAGAAACAGGAAAGGGAATCCCAGTTTAACTCGTTTAATCAAGGAGGTTTGTATATGTTACTTCACACAGGTGGTCTATAATAAACAGAAAAGAAATAAGGAAAACAGTTGTAAA
The DNA here is from genome assembly GCF_018812025.1 of Megalobrama amblycephala. Classification (NCBI taxonomy): domain Eukaryota; kingdom Metazoa; phylum Chordata; class Actinopteri; order Cypriniformes; family Xenocyprididae; genus Megalobrama; species Megalobrama amblycephala. The sequence continues at coordinate 3,457,946 of NC_063067.1, forward strand.
TATATCAGAAAAATGACAAACATTCAGTTATTAAGTAATATTAATTAACATACATAGTTCAACTGTGTGCTGATTGTATTAATAAATAATTAAATAAACAATGAAAACAGATCGCATGACGTTGCGTATGCTCAATATTACAAAGAAATTATGCAATGTCTTCAATTTCAACATTTTCAAAAAACACTGAACAGACTGGGCGATATGCAACCAGTAAGTGAACATAATATCCATACTTCAATGGAAAAACACTTATTTTCAAGATCAAAGTCCGATATAAAAACACCCTGGTTTCACTTTGTGACGCAGTTTCAAATGCGCTCAATCCACGGGCAAATATCAACATTCAGAACAACAATATCAGTCACAAAGTTAGAATACAGTTGAAAACTCACCAGCAATCATTCACGCACAGGAGAAAACATATACAAAATGGAATAAACAGTCCAGCCAGCCTGATTCATATTCGTGATTTATCTGCCGATTCTGCACGTCCACGCCCCGAATAAGCTGCGTATATTACATACCACTAGGGGGCGAGTTAGGGCTTTCTCACAGACATTATCAGATATTAGCATGGTATACTGGTATGAAAAGTGTATTAAGATCAAAATCATTGTAAATTTATAACAAATATTTAATATCACCCAACAACAGAACATTTATTTTCATTCTTTCATTATCGTTTTTGTGTGAACTGACCCTTGAATCTGTTTCTCTGTCTGTTTCCATCTAGTCTGATACGCGTCAGACTCCTCCGTACTCCCCTCAGCCGTCTCCGTACAGCCAGGCCTCCGTCTCTCCCCAGAACAGCAAGCCTTCCTCTGCATCCTCTACCTCCTCCACCCTGTCCAAACCCTCCCAACCGCAGCAGCAGGTTCCCCAGGTCCAACTTCCCATCTTCAGCTTCCCTCACTCCCACCCGGGCCAGTATCACGCTGGGCTCTCTGAGCAGCCGCCCCTGACCTCGCCCTCCTGGCCCATCCACGGCCCTCTCATCCAGGGCTCCGGGGCGCCCAACGCCTCCGGCCACCCGTCCTCTCCGGGCCTGAAGTTTGCCGTCCAAGGTGGCAGTGGAAACGGAGGCGGGCAGGCTGTGAATCCCGCCCCCATGAACCTGAATGACCCCAGCATCTTCTTCGCACAGCCATCGGCGGGGCGGGTGGCTGGTGGAGTGGGCGGCCTGGGCAGAGAAAGGGGGCACCCCTGGCACAATTACCATCTCAATCCGGGGCCACTGGTGGGAAATGGCACAGTAAACAAGACAGGTACACACACGTGGTTCTGCACAAATGTATTTATTTTATTGTCATGTACATACAGCGCTTCACAGCCGTTACATATCACATACCCAGCTCTTGATTCGTCCTGGTTAACTATTTCAGTAAAACGCTCCCACACGGTACTTTTCTTTCTTTCCTTTTTTGTTTTTAATTCTCCTTTTCAAAATTGCGCGTTTCGTTCCCTCGATTTATAAATCGTTACAATCGTTATAAATGTGGGAACGTTAATTCTGTTGTCACAGTTTTTATAAAATGTAAAAATTATAATGATTGTAAATTTTTAGTTTTTCTAATATGTCATCAAAATGAAATGACTAGGTGAAATGTCAGGGTAATATTTCCGCAAAATGCACAGATAGGACAGTTAATGAGACGCTGAATTTTTCACTGATGTAACCAAGGATTTGTGGGTCAGGAAAATATTAACCAGTAGTATCATAACCTAAAGCACTTTCATCCAGTCAAATCTAGAATGATAAAATCACAATCTCTACACTATTTGCAACAGTATATTGTTGTCTTCAGAGATTTCTATATATATTAGCTATGATTTGATGAATCAGTGACATAAGTTTGGTGTCTGTTTGTTAAGAGCAGATGGTGTTTGTGAGCTCAGGTAAGTCTCACAGGTGTATCGGGTGCACGGGTGACTCCACATCTGTTAGATGGAAACTAGCTTCACTGGACTCAGAGTAAAAACCTGTAACGCTCTGAAATCACAGTCTAATGAAACTTTTGATTTCCAAGCATTTCCTTGTATTCAAGGCACGTTTTATGGCATAATGATGTATATTACTTACAAACAGATCAAGCTATTACTAGTTTAAAACTAGTTTAAATAAAGAAGGTGGCAATGAAAGCTTGTGGTTTCATTATGGTTGAGTGACAGAGCTAAAAAAACAACATAAGATCTCATAATTGTTAAACTCTATTACAGAGACATTTGTTCATGGTTCTCCCTCTCTCTCTCCATCTCAGATCCTAATTTCCCATCTCAGTTTGGGGGTGTGAGTCCGGGCTCTCGATCCTGGGAGCACGGCGGTGCTGCTCCGTATTCCCTGTCTCCATCCTTCATGCCCTACCGTCTGCCACCCTACCTGCAGCAGCCCAACAAACCCTTCATCTCACAAGGTACAAGTTCTCTTCTGTTTGTGGGACATGTTGAAGATAAAACATTCAAATATTTATGCATATTATCTGTATTTTATGTCTAAAGTAACCATGGAATTTTCCACTACTGTCATGTTTCATGAATCTTGTTTTGTTTTGGTTCATGTTGGTTTGTTTTATTTTGTTTGTTATTCTGATTAAAGAATAAAAAATAATGTTCACGAATAAATCATATATAATAAATACTGCAATATTCCATAAAAAAAAAAAAAAGAGAATTGTCCATTTTGATATCATGGTGACTTTAATATTGGCAAAAGTTAGCTTCATTCTCTTTATGTAGAATAGTATTTATTTAACTTATTTGTGATTATGACCTGGACATGTTTTCATGACATTGCTGTTCTTGTGATTTGGTGTATACAACAGATGTATTCCATAGATATGAAGTTAACTCTGAATATTCCTCAGGAAAAGTGTCTGCTTGTAACCACCCATTTCTGCCCCTCTTGCAGGTTCTGTGGTGGCAAATCAACATTACCCGCTTATTCAACACGGCCGGCATGGCAATCTCAACTACATTCAGCAGAAGAAATGAAGAAAAGACACTTTACTTTGTAAACCAATGCCCAAGGTCCTTATAGAAAAAAGACTAACTTTGCATCATTTGGTCATTTGGAAACTTTTTAAAATGGATTTTATCGTTTTTGTACAGTTTTTATGTTTTATTTTCCTTTTATTTCTCTGTGTGTATCATCACATTGATTTGTGATACAAAATGTCAAATATTTTAATACCCCTATTTTTGGAGGGGTCCAAAAAAGTGTTTTTATTTTATGTGTAAAATAAGGATTTAAAATGTATTCACTTTATTTTTATTAGCCGTATTCCTATTTTGCTTGCATAAGGACAAAGGCTTTAGATAGGAAAATCAAACATAACAACCCAATAAGACAATTATGTAGTGCCAAAATCTTCCCTATAGCAAACCAAAAAAAAAACAGGCAAAAAAAGAGCAGAAAAAAAAATCAAGAAAAGACCAAAAAAATAAATAAAGAAAAAGCAAACCAACATTCTGCTGTGTTTCCTTTTATTTTATATTGATTCAAAATGGTGTATTTCATGACTGTGCATGACAATCTGAACTGAAAACTCATGCTTTACCTTTGCTATAATTTTTCTGTTACCTTGACACTCCCTTCCAGGCCTCTTGCCTAATCTCAATAACAAAGACGAGATTAGGGTGTACACTTGTCCGTTCCCATTAACATGCAGTAGAGAGCTTTGAGCTAGTCAGTAATTTACTAAACTTGCCTGGCTTTACAGTGAATGAACTTCACTTGGATCGAGCTAGTATGTTTATAAAGGGAAAATAAGTGTTTTTCAGAAGTATAATCTTGTCTTGAATGTTTAGATTGAACCGTGAAGCATTAGTGGTAATAACTAGTATAACTATAACACAAGCATGCACTGGCATGTCAAACTTACTGTCCCACTGTCTCCTCCCTCTTTGGCTCTGTTTATAAAGCCCACAGTTGTCCACTGCTCTTGTGTTTGTCCTGAAAGGACTCTGTCATCATGTGGACGACTCTCATGAAGTTAGACCTGGCCTCTGTAGGTCTGGCTCTGTTTCTTGGCTTGATCTTTCTGGTTTTGTTCGAGATCTTCAGGATTAATTCCTACAGAAGTCAAACTCCTCCTGGTCCCAAACCTCTGCCTTTTGTGGGTACCATACCACAATTTTTGAAGAACCCAATGGAGTTCCTGAGATCAGTGAGTCTTTGCTTTGAGCTTGTTGTTTTTGTGTCTTATGTTCTCCTTGTGCTATGTTGACTTCTTTCACAAGTGAGATGATGTCTAAACCACTTTAGTTGTGTTGAAGTGCTGTGAAATCTTCTCTGAGTAGATGCCTCAGTATGGAGAGATGACCACTTTGTATCTCGGGAGGAAGCCAGCGATACTCCTCAACACAATCCAGGTCACGAAGGAAGCCCTGGTCCAAAATGGTTCATCTTTTTCAGGAAGGCCGCCTGTACCACTTCTAAACTGGGTTACTAATGGATATGGTCAGTAATGCATTGTACTGAAAATTAATTTGAAAATGTTTGTGTTGTAGGATACTAGCGGGGCTTGACATTAACACCTGCCAACCCACCAAATGCGGGTATATTTTAGCAGTGGCGTGTAACACGTCTTTTAAAAAGGCATCTGAAATAATAGTAGTTTTGTCAAAAATATTGATATTTTGATACAGAAATATCTAAAATGCTTCACAGAATATACCATGATACCAGCTGCTCTTTCTCTTTCTCTCATCTCTCTGACAGTGAGTTGACACAAACCCGCCTCCCCTCACTCACTCGTTTCATTTGATCCTGATGAATATTGTTGGTGTTACAGGGCTTGAATTTCAGTTTCAGCGTGTACTGCGCATTATTTTACTATTTCCAGCAGATTTTGTGCTCGCACCCAAAGTGCGCACACATAAAGCCACCTCTCGGTACTAAATTGATTTCCCTGCTTATTGCGCTTAAAGGGGACCTATAATAGCCCTTTTACAAGATGTAATTTAAGTCTCTGGTGTCCCCAGAATGTGCCGTTACATTGTTCAAACCGGAGTCGACACTGATGGAGAGACTCAGGAGGAAGTTACAACTTTTAGAATGAAACTGGACGTTTCTGAATAGTTAGTGAATAAATATATGTAGTTGCTGTGGAGTTGATTCAACTCATCCACTAGCATGTGTCGTCATGTTAATCTTTTGTGCAAATCCAGTGTTGAATTGACCCTCGTTTGTGAAGCAGTTCGGCGTAAAATGACGGCATGGCAACAACACTCTACTACAGGGGTGTCCAAACTTGGTCCTGGAGGGCCACTGCCCTGCAGAGTTTAGCTCCAACCTTAATTAAACACACCTGAACCAGCTAATCAAGGTCTAACAAAGCATACTAGAAAGTGTCTGCAGGTGTTTTGGAGCTGGTTGGAACTAAACTCTGCAGGACTGCGGCCCTCCAGGACCGAATTTGGACACCCCTGCTCTACTACAACAACTCTTCCTCTTCTCTAAAGCAGCCCAACATGGCCTCACCCCCTTTGTTGCATGTTCTTGGGGGTGGAGTTTATGTAAATTTTGGTCTTGGTCTGGTTCTGGGCCTCAAGCAATCTAGTGCCAGTCTGGACATGGGACTCTACCAGCCAATGAGGCCAAGGTCGCCTTGGTAGACTGTCTTGGTCAAGATGTTTAGGGCTGGTAGGCCTATGCATCTGGTTAAGTTATCTGTCTTTCTTTGTTCAACTGGTCTATGCATTTCCTCATAACTCTGAAGGTCTGTTCTCTTTCCATCAGGTATAATAATGGTCACGTTTGGTCACGCCTGGAGGCAGCAGAGACGGTTTGCTCTGCACACGCTCAGGAACTTTGGCCTTGGAAAGAAGTCTGTGGAGGAACGCGTGACAGAGGAAAGCAGTTACCTGCTTTCTGAAATGCTCAAATCAGAAGGTTAATGAGGATTTTAGTCTGTTACTGTAACAAGCCTTAGTGCCAGATTTACTAAACAGGGCAAATTAGCAATTCCAAAAATTCCAAAAATTAACACAATTCCAAAAATGCGCTGATGGTAGTGGAAATTTCTCCTCGTGATCTACTGACGACATGCAAATTAAAGAACCTAGACGCAACCGGATCATTTCAGTATTGACCAACACAATCCACAAAGAGCAGCACAAAGAGCAGCACAAATTAGCGTCATGCTTTTTTGAGCGTTAAATAATGCCAGAAATATCAGACAATTGACTAGCGCAAACCTTAGTAAATCACCTTGCATTATTCAATTAAATACTTTCCACCCATAAATTTAGCGTCTGAAACTCCTACAAATAATTATGCAATAAGGTCAGCCACAAAAATTCAGCTCTATTTTTTCACTGGTGTTTTTAGTAAATCCTGACAGTAGTTTTTTAATGCCAAAAGAGGGTTTGCGCTGGCATTAGCAGTTAGTAATTCTGGCCCTTAGTATTCAGGTTAGCTTCAAATGCCATTAAACCAGATGTGTTATTCAACAAGCTAGCTATTTATTATTTCAAATAGCGAAGATTCCCTTTAAACTATTAATACGTTCTTTGCCAAAACATAACGTGGTTTTCTTTGTTACAGGCAAGCCTTTTGACCCCCAACATGCAATATACAATGCTGTTTCCAACATTATCTGTTCCATCGTGTTTGGGGATCGGTTCGACTATGATAACAAGCGCTTTGCATACCTTTTGGAAATCCTGAAGGAGAACGTCAATCGTACAGGGTCACTTGTTGGGCAGGTATGAACAAGTTTTAAAAATGTTTTTAGCTTAGTACTATCCTAGTGTCCAACTGGATCTCGCTCTACTGTCTCAATCATAGACTGTAAAAAAGATGGACCTCTTCACTTCCTTCAACTGTAGAAAAATGAAGCCAAAATATCCAAGTAACGGTTGTCGATTATGTTGTTCGGAGCCCGAGTCTGCACGTAGCGATACTGAGGTGGAGCCGTGGCATTGAGGTCCCGCCCACACTCCCACTCTTGAAAACTCAATTGCTACCACAGCTGTCAATCATGACGTCATACACTGTTTCTATAACATCAAATGACTAACAAAAAACAAACTTATTGAGAAAACATACACTTGAACATAGGTCTGCGTGATGAGAACTACCTAAAATGACAGAAACCATCTTTGGGAAAAAAATGTATTTGAAATGTAATTGGATTTTTTTAGTTTGGCTCGTGTCCCATTTGATGACATGGAGAGGGCGGGGTTTATGACCTATACTGTAGCCAGCCACCAGGTTTGAAATGCCAGGTTTTAAAACGAATTTGAAATGCTTTGGCTTTACTTTTCAGGACTTGTGCAGCACACTTGATTCCCATAGGCTGTCGACACATTGTCACGGAAAAATAAGGCAGATGCAAGTGCAAGTAAATCTCTCATTTATTGAGCTTCACACCAGGGAAAACACAAGTAGTATTGGGCAGACAGCAGGAGAGCGGTGATCGCAGGGACTTCGATGGGCCGTGGAGCAGGTGAGTGGAGATCGTGGAATCCGGTCCGTGGTGGGTGAAGATCCGTGGTGTTCCGTGGTGAGTGAGAGTCTTGTGAGGTCCGTGGTGAATCAAATCCAACGAGGAAACAAGAGACAGGAACATGTAGACACGAAGAACTCCAATCACAGGTAAGACTCACGAGGAACACGGGGGAAACACACGAGACATTCCAAACAACGATCTGACAAATGTGAGACGAAAGACAGGGCATTAAATAGGCTGGTAATGATGACAAACAGCTGCCGCTGATCATGACAATCAGCGGCGACGCCCACACAACTGATTACGTGACAAAACACACGTACACAAGACCACAGGGTGAGAGAGCGGATCAGCAACCGTGACAGTACCCTCCCTCCTAGGCACCTACCTGTCGATTGTAATCATCGATAAGGGAGTGATCCAGAATGTCCCTAGCAGGTACCCAACTTCTCTCCTCCGGACCGTAACCTTCCCAGTCCACCAAGTACTGGAATCCGCGTCCCCTCCTTCTCGAGTCCAGAATACGGTTAACCGAATAAGTTGGTTCCCCGTCTACGAGTCGCGGCGGTGGGGGAACCGGAGCAGGCGGATTAACGTGTGAATGAAACACAGGTTTGATTTTGGAAACATGAAAGGCGGGATGAATTCTCCTGTACGCTGGAGGGAGTTTGAGGCGGACTGCCACCGGACTAATGATCTTGGTGACAGGAAACGGGCCGATAAATTTAGGAGCAAGTTTATTAGAAACGGAGCGGAGAGGAATGTTCCTGGTTGAAAGCCACACTTTTTGACCCACGATGTATACGGGAGGCTTCGACCGGTGGCGATCGGTCTTAGCCTTGGTGCGCGCCCTCACCTGGAGGAGAGTCTCGCGGGCTCTACTCCATGTGCGGTGACACCTTTGGACGAAGGCGTGAGCGGAGGGGACAGCGACTTCGGATTCCAGACTGGGAAAAATAGGTGGCTGGTAACCTAAGCTACACTCGAACGGTGAAAGACCCGTGGAAGACACTGGTAACGAATTATGTGCGTACTCGATCATAGAGAGTTGCTGGCACCAGGAGGAAGGATTCTTGGAGACCACACATCGCAACATTCTTTCCAAATCTTGGTTGGCTCTCTCGGTTTGACCATTGCTCTGGGGATGAAACCCTGAGGACAGACTGACAGTCGCTCCCAACAATTTACAAAATTCTTGCCAAAATTTGGACACAAACTGGGGACCCCTGTCAGAAACCACGTCCATCGGGAGGCCATGTAACCGGAAGACGTGATCTATGACAGTTACCGCTGTCTCCTTTGCCGAGGGTAATTTGGGCAAAGGGATGAAATGAGCCGCCTTCGAGAACCGGTCCACCACAGTCAAAACGACTGTGTTCCCCTGGGAGGGTGGGAGGGCGGTAACAAAATCTAGAGCGATATGGGACCAGGGTCTCGAAGGGACAGACAGCGGTTGAAGTAACCCATGAGGAGGGCGATTGGAAGTCTTACCAATGGCACAAACCGAGCAAGCCAAGACAAAACTGCAAATGTCACGAGCCATAGCAGGCCACCAGAATCGTTGCTTGACCAAAGAGTTGGTGCGATTAACCCCTGGGTGACAGGCCACGTTGGAACAGTGCCCCCATCTAATAACGTCGGATCTTAACCCCTCCGGCACAAACAACCGGTTCGGTGGGCACCCGGGCGGAGGCGTTACCCCTTCTAAGGCCGTTTGGACCTTCGACTCGACCTCCCACGTCAGAGTGGAGACCACTAATGTCTCGGGAAGAATGCACTCGGGAGTAGACGGGCGCTCGGATGGATCAAAAATACGAGATAAAGAATCGGGTTTGATGTTCTTAGAACCCGGGCGGTACGAGAGGGAAAAGTCAAAACGTCCGAAAAAAAGTGCCCACCGAGCCTGCCTGGAGTTGAGTCTTTTAGCAGATCTGATATATTCTAAATTCTTATGATCAGTCCAGACGATGAAAGGAACCCCTGAACCTTCCAACCAATGTCGCCACTCTTCCAACGCTAACTTGACCGCCAGCAACTCTCTGTTACCAATGTCATAATTACGTTCGGCTGTAGACAAACGATGGGAATAAAACGCGCAGGGATGCATCTTATCGTCTGAAGGAGAACGCTGGGACAGAACTGCACCTACCCCCACCTCTGACGCGTCGACCTCCACCACGAACTGACGTTGGCGATCAGGGGCAATGAGAATGGGAGCCGAAACGAAGCGGCTCTTAAGTTTGGAAAACGCAGCCTCGGCTGCGTCAGACCACCTGAACGTCATCCTGGGGGAGGTCAAGGCGGTCAGAGGCACGGCTAGTTGGCTGAAGTTGCGAATGAAACGCCGGTAAAAATTGGCAAACCCCAGAAACCGCTGTAGGGCCTTACGGGAATCTGGACTTGGCCAATTCACCACAGCCTTAACCTTGTCAGGGTCCATGCGAATTCCCTCAGACGACACGATGTACCCTAGGAAGGAAACAGACTGTGCATGAAAATCGCATTTCTCCGCCTTGACAAAAAGCCCATTCTCTAACAGTTGTTGAAGCACTCGTCTGACATGTTGAACATGTTCCTGGAGAGACGAGGAGAAAATCAATATGTCGTCCAGGTAAACATATATGAACTGGTCTACCATGTCTCTCAACACATCATTGACGAGTGCCTGGAAGACCGCCGGGGAGTTGGACAGCCCGAAGGGCATGACCAAGTATTCAAAGTGCCCCCTGGGGGTATTAAAGGCGGTCTTCCATTCATCCCCCTTCCTAATGCGAACCAAATGATATGCATTACGTAAATCCAACTTTGTGAAAATGGACGCTCCCTGCAGCCTCTCGAAGGCTGAAGACATCAACGGCAAAGGATAAGTATTCTTTACCGTGATGTTGTTCAGCCCCCGGTAATCAATACAAGGCCGCAAGGAACCGTCCTTCTTCCCCACAAAAAAGAATCCCGCCCCCGCTGGAGAAGAGGAATGACGGATGAACCCCGCTGCTAGAGAATCAGAAATGTATTTCTCCATGGCCTCCCTCTCCGGAACCGAGAGAGAGTATAACTTGCCTTTAGGCGGAGACTTACCGGGCACTAACTCTATAGCACAGTCATAGGGACGATGTGGAGGGAGAGAAGCAGCACGGGACTTACTGAACACTTCCTTCAGGTCCAGGTACTCTACGGGCACGTTTGACAAATCCGCTGCCTTCTCCTGTAACACAGAAACAGAAACAGACGAACAAGCAGAGACAAGACAAGACTCATGACAATGTGTGCTCCATTCTAACACCGAGTGCTGCCGCCAGTCCACCCTGGGATTGTGTTCCGTGAGCCAGGGGTGTCCAAGTACAATGGGTGCGAGGGGAGAGTCCATGAGCAGAAACTGAATGCGTTCGGTGTGGTTGCCAGAGGTGATCATGGTTATTTTCTCGGTGGAGAATGAAATGTCAGGAAGGTTCTGGCCGTTGAGTGCGTTGACAGTAATCAGTTTGGTGAGTGGAACAATGGATAATTGAAATCTGCATGCAAACTGAGTGTCCATGAAATTGCCTTCTGCTCCGGAATCCAGCAAGGCTTAACAGGTGACAGAGTGATTGGCCCATCTAAGTCTTACCGGAAGGAGAGTAGATGGAGAGGACTTTTCCGTGGAGATCCCACCCGATAGTAGCCTCGTACTTACTACCGGGCTCGGCCCTTTTACCGGGCATGTATTCAGAAAGTGCCCGGAGCCACCGCAGTATATACAAAGTCCTTGGGACCTCCGCCTTTCTCTCTCCTCCCGGGAAAGCCGAGCCCTCCCACCCTGCATGGGCTCCGGATCGAGAGCGGGACTGACCGTGTCTCTTCCGCCGACTGCCCGAACCTCTGAGCCACTAGCTCCACCGTGCGTGGTGAATCAAATCCAACGAGGAAACAAGAGACAGGAACATGTAGACACGAAGAACTCCAATCACAGGTTAGACTCACGAGGAACACGGGGGAAACACACGAGACACTCCAAACAACGATCTGACAAATGTGAGACGAAAGACAGGGCATTAAATAGGCTGGTAATGATGACAAACAGCTGCCGCTGATCATGACAATCAGCGGCGACGCCCACACAACTGATTACGTGACAAAACACACGTACACAAGACCACAGGGTGAGAGAGCGGATCAGCAACCGTGACACACATTGCATTGTTACTCTTTAGCAAAAACTTACCAAACTTTACCAGCGGTCGCTCATGATGAAAAACCTCAGCATTTTGAAAGTTATATGTCATCCTGGAATATGGTCATATGCACCTCTTGATGGAAATAACATCACAACATTTTTTTTTCCATCAAGGTGTGCATCAATTTTTGGTCAAGATCTTGTATTGACAATGCAAGAGTCCAGCACTCTGTAAAGTCTCCTCCAGCACATCCCAAAGACATTCAATGAATTTAAGATCTGGACTTTCATACTTTGAGCCTGATGAATCATCCTGGAATATGGCCATGATGTGTCTTCCTACATGGTTATTTAAGAAATGAAAAGCTACACATACCATAAATTAGGGTTAAAAAAACTGTTCCCAAACATATAACATGGTAGAAGCATAATAATCACAGCAATACTGAAGTATTTACCTAATTTAATTGAAAAAGTGACTTGTTTTGGCCAGGCAGTGCATTTCCAGCTAAATTCTGAAGTGTGCATCCAGTGGACACTTTACTATCCCATAAGGCTATGGTAGAGTGTTTTTTTTTTTAATGATCAGGAAGAAATTACTCAAAAGAAGTACCTACTCTGAGAGTATGCAATTTAAGACGCAAGGAAATTACAAGAAATTTCTAGGCAGGTGTTTTGGAGCAGGTTGAAACTAAACTTCTGCTGTTAATGCCGCATAGTTATTTGTAGCCTTTTTCTTTTCCAGGTGTTTAACTTGCTTCCCATCATCAAATATTTCCCAGGGCCACACCAAAAAATCTATCAGAATGGCGAAGAGTTGAAGGCTTTCTTCAGGGAAGCAGTCAAAGCACACCGAGAAACTCTGGATCCAGACAGTCCTCAAGACTACATTGATGCCTACCTGCTGGAGATTGAGAAAGTAAGATCGTCATGGTCAGCCACTCTAGAAACTGTATAATCCACTCTTTGATGGTAGTTACTACTTGGAAAGGTGGCAGTGATTTTGCCAAGTGAAACATGTATCTTTTGTTAAAAAAAAAAACATAAAATTTGAAGGTTCTTCAAGCCCCAGTTTCTAACCCTAATAGGAATTTTGTTCCAGCACTAACAATATTCTACAAGGTTAAATCACATTAGGCTGCTAGGTAACAAAAAGTGCATCGATCAATTGAAATGCTTTGTTTTCCTTGGAGCAGCAAAAGTCCAATGGGGACTCCACGTTTCATGAAGAGAACATGGTTATGTCAGTAGCTGATTTGTTCCTGGCTGGAACCGACACCACATCGACCACCATCAGATGGGGGCTCATCTACTTGACACAAAACCCAGATGTACAAGGTACTTGGGCTTAAAGGAACCTATAATGCTCCTTTTATAAGATGTAATATAAGTCTCTGGTGTCCCCAGAATGTGTCAGCTCAAAATACCCCACAGATCATTTATTATAGCTTGTCAAATTTGCCCCTATTTGGGTGTAAGCAAAAACACAACATTTTTGTGTGTGTCCCTTTAAATGCAAATGAGCTGCTGCTCCAGGCACCCTTTCCAGAAGAGGGCGGAGCTTTAACAGCTCACGCTTCGGTTGCTAAACAACAACAAAGCTGGAGAATCTCACGCAGCCAAAATGAGGATTGTCAGTAACGGTGTTCAGCCTTACATTGTTCAAACCGGAGTCGACACTGATGGAGAGACTCAGGAAGAAGTTACAACTTTTAGAATGAAACTGGACGTTTCTGAATGGTTAGTGGATAAATTTATGTAGTTGCTGTGGAGTTGATTCAACTCATCCACTAGCATGTGCCGTCATGTTCATCTTTTGTGCAAATCCAGTGTTGAATTGACCCTCGTTTGTGAAGCAAACGTCCGGCGTAAAATGACGGCATGGCAACAACACTCTACTAAAACAACTTTTCCTCTTCTCTAAAGCAGCCCAACATGGACTTACCCCCTTTGTTGCATGCTCTTGGGGGCGGGGTTTATGTAAAGTTTGGGGTTTGTGATATCACCAACCCGGGAAGAAGCTTGTTGTAGTCCTTACCAGCCATTTGTTGTAGTCCTTAAAAAGCGATTTATTTAAAAGAAAATATCTCCCTTTGCATTGAACTTTGAGCGTCGTAATATTGCAGATGTTGTTTATGCTCAAAATTTCTTCGAGGGGAAGGTCTATGGGTAGATAAATGTGTGGGTTTCTTCAGATCTTTTGATCTCACTCAATTTACATATGAATGTGACCGAAGACGAGGGAAAAACATACGGAGAGCATCAGCTTTCGTTTCTGCTTTGACAGCCACAAGACCAGCCGAACGCTGTGAGTGTGTGTTAGACATCAGGAATGGTGAGAGAACATTGTGCTTGGTACATTTTTCGTCTTCAAAATTTAAATCCCGTCTAGCTAGTGCGCTTCCCAAAATGTTTTCACATTAGGTCAGTAGGCAGAGAGTAGCTGGTCTTTTGTGGCTGTTTGAACACATTCGACCACATGAGCGTCTACACTATGAAAGCAATCCGGTCGTATGCATTTTTTACAACCTCTGGAAGTGGTTGAAAGTGGACAAGTTCAAAATGTTTTAGAGCCCATTTACACCTGTATTTAGCATCGTCCACTTGTGATACCAGGTGTAAACAGGGTTTTTAAAGAAACACGGTGTTTCAACTCTTCAGGAAATCAACCTTCCAGTGGCTTACTTGTGGTATTTAAACACTGAGAAACATACACACATGAACTTAAATTTCGTTACAGAGCGATGTCATGAGGAGATTGTTCGGGTACTGGGTTACGATCGCATGCCCAGCATGGATGACCGTGACAAACTACCGTACACCAACGCCACTGTTCATGAGTTTCAGCGCTTTGGCAACATTGTACCCACTAACCTGATGCATGAAACAACTCAGCCCACAAAACTACGAGGATACGACATTCCCAAGGTAATAAATGGAGCCTGGATGTGTTTTACTTGACTGAAATTGTTCCACTAACAAACATCGTCTTTCTAGGGCACCGAGATACTGACCAACTTAACAGCAATTTTAACTGATAAGGAGCACTGGAAGTTTCCAGACACTTTTAACCCAGAGAATTTCTTAGACGATAACGGACATTTCTTCAAACCAGAGTCTTTCCTCCCTTTCTCCTTGGGTGAGTCACCTGCGACTGCAACATCAGTAGACCAAGAGCGATCGCAGCTAGGTTGAAACAGATTGTGTTTTATCTCCATTTATCAGGTCCGAGGGTGTGTCTCGGTGAGACCCTGGCGAAGATGGAGCTCTTCCTCTTCATCACTTCTCTCTTGCAGCGGATTCGTTTCTCCTGGCCTCCTGGTGTGCAGAAGCCAGACATGAATGGGATTGTCAGTTTGGTCCGCTCTCCTGAACCATACGACATCATCTGCCACAGCAGAGGCTAATAAAATTGATTGTCAGTAACCTTTCTGACATTAAAGGAATAGTTCACCCAAAAATGAAAATTATCCCATGATTTACTCACCCTCAAGCCATCCTTGGTGTATATGACTGACTATCTTCTTTCAGACGAACACAATCGGGTTATATTAAAAAATATCCTTGTTCTTTCAAGCTTTTATAATGGTAGTGAATATTGGGCATGTTTTGAAGCCCAAATAAATGCATCCATCCATAATAAATATAATCCATACGGCTCGAGAGAGTTAATAAAGGCCTTCTGAAGTGAAGCGATGGGTTTTTGCAAGAAAAATATCCATATTTAAAACTTTATAAACTAAAATAACTAGCTTCCGGCAGACAGTCTACGCAAGTCGACTTTTCACAAGAGTAACCCCTGACGCTATGTATGACGCAGGATGTAGGAGTATCGTAAGCTTAGACGCCTCTCGCGGTTCAAACAAATAGGACTGCTTAACAAACTCAAGATCTTCTTTCTTATATCGAAATCCTCCAACATTTCTCCTTAAAATTTCTCATTTTAGAGTTCTAGTTCGTGACCAGTGTTTTGTTTTGCTCTATCATCTGTGCTTCTGCATTTGTCTATATGTCATGAGGTTACTCAATTCTTCAGAGGTTACTCTTCCGCTGTAAGTCGATTTGCATAGGCCGTCTGCTGGAAGCTAGTTATTATAGTTTATAAATTTTAAAGGGGACCTATTATGCCCCTTTTACGAATTATAATATAAGTCTCTGGTGTCTCCAGAATGTGTCTGTGAAGTTTCAGCTCAAAATCCCCCACAGATCATTTATTATAGCTTGTCAAATTTGCCCCTATTTGGGTGTGAGCAAAAACACACTGTTTTTGTATGTGTCCCTTTAAATGCAAATGAGCTGCTGCTCCCCGCCCCCTTTCCAGAAGAGGGCGGAGCTTTAACAGCTCACGCTTCGGTTGCTCAACAACAACAAAGCTGGAGAATCTCACGCAGCCAAAATGAGGATTGTCAGTAACGGTGTTCAGCCTTACATTTGTTGTGTGTTCTCAGGGACGTGGTTTATGTAAATTTTAGGGTTATTGATGTCACCAACCCAGGAAGAAGCTTGTTGTAGTCCCTACAAACCATTTGTTGTAGTCCTTAAAAAGCAATTTCTGTAAAAGAAAATATCTCTCTTTGCATTGAACTTTGAGTGTCGTAACTTTGCAGATGTTGTTTATGATCAAACAGCAACATCACACACTAACTAAAGTTAAAAAAGTGAAATCATAATCAACCAAATATGGATATTTTTCTTACATAAACCCATCGCATCGCTTCAGAAGGCCTTTATCAACCCCCTGAAGTCATATGGATTATTTTTATGATGGATGAATGCACTTTTCAAACTTCAAAATCTCACCCCCATTCACTCCGATTATAAAGCTTGGAAGAGCCAGGACATTTTATAATATAACTCCGATTGTGTTCGTCTGAAAGAAGATAGTCATATACACCTAGGATGGCTTGAGGATGAGTAAATCATTGGATACTTTGCATTTTTGGGTGAACTACCCCTTTAATGGAGTTTCCAAAGCTTTTGTAGCCGTTTTCGACATCTATTTTTAGCTAAGGAATTATATTCTAGTTTAATAGTTGTAGTTTTGAAAAGGAATGCTGTACTATTTGTAGTAAAGTGTAAAATCTGATAATGACAATAAATGACTGCAGTTGCTGTAATACCACTGTAATGCTTTGTTTCTCTCATGATGTAATCTCTCATGTGACAGCTTACATTGCAACAGACAAGCCTGTACAGGTCCAAACTAGCTGTAACGCACCCTGTTAGTGTGCATGTTTGAAATTGTAGAACTGGTTGAATCAATGCATCATGTACATAATGGTCTTTATCTATATGCCCCAAAAAATCTATCAATGAAAACTCACAAATGCTTAAAAATCAAAGTTTTCATTTATTGCAGATGCTTTCTGACAATATTGTTTTTTAGGAGGATGCATGTATTTACTATAGTGTGTGTGTGTGTGTGTGTGTGTATATATATATATATATATATCATATTAAAAATATAAAAGTCACAAGTTTTTTTGAACATTTCTTTACAAAACATTTAAAGTTAAAATGTGTAAATATTATTATTCAAAGTTATAAACATAGAAATATAGGATACATTTCGCTGTTATTTCCTGATTTGTGCGTGACCACATACATAATTAAGTGCTTCTGTGGTCTTCAAAGATGTAAACACAGCGATTTCTATATTATATTTAAGAATACAATTCTTCATCTGGTCAAAATGTGGTTAAAAAAAAAATGTGGTATGAAAAATCCATGTATTCTTATTACAGCTATTTTCTATGGTCATCCAGGCCAAGATGGAAAGGTCACAGTTTAGTGGAGGAAAGTGTTCATCTAGTTAAGTGTCCTGTTTTTTGATGGCAGAGTATTGTGGGATAACTTATCTGTAAACAATGGCTATCCCACAAGACTTCTCCTGTTCCAATTAGTGTCAACAGGGAGAAGGAATGTCTGGACACCGAATCCCCATAGTGTCACCACATCAGGCATGGATGCCAAGAGCTGGCGGACAGAAGCGTGGTCCTTCAGTAGCTCTGGGTCGAGGAGGAGCGGGCAGAACCTGCGGGCTTTACTCAAAGTGACTCCTTCAGGATATTGGGTCATCAGATCCCGGAGTGATTTCTTCAGCTTCATCAGGTCAGAGCGTGGTTCTGAAGGTATGGATTAATTGATGGATTGATGGATGGGTCATATTATATATAGAAAGAAAAATCTGGTTACTATTTAATGTACAGTAAACTATAACATGCTGTACAACAGCATAAGGGCAATTCTGAAATAATAGTGGGCTGGTCTGGGAATTCTCTCTTCGTAAAGGTAACTAGAAGAGTTGATTCACAAACTATCTTCACAGACTATGTAAACTGTCTAGTGAACTTTGGATAAAAGTATCAGGTGTATTAAAATGATCTTTTACTCACGTGTATCGGATGATGCTGGTGCTCCTCTTGCCGCCACTGCACTGTACGACAGGTTATGTGTCATCTTTAACGAGTCTGTGTCCAATCTTCGTAATTATGAACGCGAAATTCCGTTAATGTAAAGTAATAAAGTCACTGACCCGTTTGATAACACATCTGTAGCGAAACAGTCGGTAAAAATACAACCAAAATATAACAGCCTACTTTGAACGAAGTTAAACACCGCCTCTGGCATTTAAACGAATCGAAACTAGTACACGATTCATTCGGACATGAATCATTTACTGAACCGATTCTTTTGAACTTAAGTGAATCTGTTTAAATGATTCGTTTATTCTTTTTAATCATTTTAATAATGTAGCGATTTACCACCATTTATAAGTGGATTTCTCGGTTTGTTGATATCGCTACTTACAAAAAGCACAATGCGCGGCATGTTTTGTTGATATGGTAAAATCATGCTATTCTTTGAAGTATAGGCCTGGCACCTATCACACATTAATGTTAACCCCCTTTGTACACCAGTTGTAAAAATGTATCAGTCAACTGTGAAATTTGAGTTGAATTGCCCTTTTGCGGTCCTGAATGTGTACGATTCCGTCTGATTCGCGGTTCAATCGATTCATTGCAAAGAACCGATCCCAAAAATGATTCGCGAACCAAACATTATGCTTTCGTTTTCGCATTCGTTTCAAGAAAAAAACGCACTATTGCCTTCCTCACTTTCAGGCAGACAACGCCTTTTATCGACACGGAAACTTATGACAAAATTAATCTAAAACGACACTATAAGAATTCAATTTAGCTAGGCCTAGTCATTTACATGATGTAAGTGAGAAGCAGTTTACACCAGGAGTTCTCTGGACGATTATCAAAACCAAGCTCGCTTCTCAATAACTTTTTTTTCCTACAAATATTTTGGGATAAGTAGGCTACTTTCACGTCTGCTTAAACATAACATGCTTGATATCAACAAAAAGTGGAAGTTGTTGCATGAGGTTGCATCAGATGATGTTTGATAAATATAACTGAATGATTACTATATTGATCAATCATGTATTTATTACATGTGTTCCAAGGTATTTTAAGGAATAGCCTACCAAGGTACCGCCAAACATAAGATCCACCAAATGTGTAAATAAGGTATTGCTTGTGGTTGCATCGTTCATTTGTGCTTCACCTTTGTCCCTGTTTTTCTAACCTTTACACACCTCTTGCGTCATGTCATTAATGAGGAACAATATTTTTTCTGATTAGATCTCAATCTGACCCCCAAAAATAGATAATTTTAAATAATTTGAATATTTGATTATTCCAGTATCCCCTTACTCTTCAATTATTCACTCACTAGGTCGCAAACCAGTCTGATCTTAGCCAGAGTTACAGAATCCCAATGATTTTTTTGCCACCAGTTTCTCTTAAATAACAAGGCGAAAACAAAAGAGCTGTAAATCTTTAATATCCAAATACTTTGGAATTTTGTTAATGTGCCCCAAAGGTAATATTAACACAGCTGAGAGGGTTAACAGCATGCCAAACTCTCCGTCTGTCTCCTCCCTCTTCCGCTTTTGCTTTTATAAAGCCCACAGTTGTCCGCTGCTCTTGTGTTTGTCCTTAATTTTTGTATCTGTTCACATTTTGTGTATTTGTCCCCGGACTCTGTCATCATGTGGACGACTCTCATGAAGTTAGACCTGGCCTCTGTAAGTCTGGCTCTGTTTTTGGGCTTGATCTTTCTGTTTCTGTTCGAGATCATCAGGATTAATTCCTATAGAAGTCAAACTCCTCCTGGTCCCAGACCTTTGCCTTTTGTGGGATCGTTACCACAATTTTTGAAGAACCCAATGGAGTTTGTAAGATCAGTGAGTCTTTGCAGTTTTCTTGGTATGGGCTTATCATTTAACAGTGTTTAATTTACAACATAGGAGTTCAGAAACATTTTCTAAATGTAAATGCACTTGTGAATCTTTCCGAAT
Source organism: Megalobrama amblycephala (assembly GCF_018812025.1). Classification (NCBI taxonomy): domain Eukaryota; kingdom Metazoa; phylum Chordata; class Actinopteri; order Cypriniformes; family Xenocyprididae; genus Megalobrama; species Megalobrama amblycephala. Next base: position 3,477,924 of record NC_063067.1, read on the forward strand.
AGATGTCTCAGTATGGAGAAATGTCCACTATGTATCTTGGGAGGAAGCCAGCGATAATCCTCAACACAATCCAGGTCACGAAGGAAGCCCTGGTTCAGGAAGCTTTTTCTGGAAGACCGGATCTGCCTCTTATAGAATGGATAACAAACGGACTTGGTCAGTAACACGGTATTATGATGATTGAAATATGGATTTTATACTATTCTATACTTTAGAGTCACTCATAATAATAATAAAGGTTTTCACATCGATGTCATAGAAGAACCATTTTGGGTTCCCTAAGAATCTCAGTGTATTATGGAAGCTTGTTTCCACCACTGAATAAAAAAATGTCTCACAATTATTATTTTTTTTTTCTCACAATTGCGAGTTTACATCTCACAACTCTGACTTTTTCTCTCAGAATTGCGTGATATAAACTCGTGTTATATGCGTGTTATAGTCAGAATTGCGAGATATAAAGTCAGAATTGCACGATATGAAGTAAGAATTGCGAGATATAAACTCTAAATAAAACTCTAAATATAAACTTACATTTCCGAGTTATAAAATCCGAAGCGCGTGATATAAAGTCGCAATTGCGAGTTCTAAAGTCAGAATTGCGAGATATAACCTTACATTTCTGAGTTCTAAAGTCAGAATTGCGAGATATAAACTTAAATTTCTGAGTTCTAAAGTCAGAATTGCGAGATATAAACTTACATTTCTGAGTTCTAAAGTCGGAATTGCGTGATATAAACTTACATTTCTGAGTTCTAAAGTCAGAATTGCGTGATATAAACTTACATTATATATATATAGTAAGTAGCTTTTATAATTGTACACTAGGAAAAAAAACATAGCTTGTGTGCATATTGAGACAAAACAATGGCACTGACATATTTTAAGACATATTTTCATATATAATATTGACATATTTTCTTTCAGTTAAAACAGCTCAAACATGCATTTGTCTGAAATCAGGGTATAAAGTCTTAATTCCGAGTTATAAAGTCAGACTTGCAAGATATAGCTCAATCTTATAGAGATGTAAACTCACAATTGTGAGGGGAAAAAAAGTCAGAATTGTGAGATAAAAAGTCCCAATTATCTTTCAAATTGTTTAATTCCATAACAGAAACAAGCTTCCATACACATTCGAAAAATCTTTTGGCACTATATAGAATCTTTTTTCAATAAAAGAATCTTCATAGAATCATAGATGCCAGTAAAGAACCTTTATTTTTAATGGTGTACGGTCAATCTCGAGTGTCTTTGCTTCAAAAATGTGTAGAATGTGTCAGATTTGAGATTTGAACATTCATTCTCTCTTTCTCAGGTATAATAATGGTCACGTTTGGCCACTCCTGGAGGCAGCAGAGGCGGTTTGCTCTGCACACACTCAGGAATTTTGGCCTGGGGAAGAAATCAGTAGAAGATCGGGTGTTAGAGGAAAGCCGCTATCTTATTTCTGAAATGCTTAAAGAAGAAGGTATGAAATGTTCATCCTCTGTTAGAACTCATTCCATGTCTCTGGCTGCAAACTAGCTCATCTGTGTCAAACAGCACCCAAAGGACTCGTTCTTAAACATTTCTTCTCTATGTGACATTTTTGTATTTAAAGGTTGAGAAGGATGCATATTTAGAGACTTTCACAAATATTTTTAATATTTAAATTCACATTTCTATTTAAAATGGACTGATATTTGGCCTTTTCTCACTCATACTGAAGCATGTTTGTTTGTAGGCAGGCCAATGAACCCCCAGCATGCATTACAGAATGCAGTTTCCAACATTATCTGTTCCATCGTGTTTGGAGATCGCTTCGATTATGATGACAAACGCTTCTCATACCTTCTGAAAATCCTGAATGAAAACTTCATGCTCGCAGGGTCAGCCGTGGGACAGGTATGATCACATTCTCCATTTTTGACAGAAAATTATTTTGAATTTTTTTTTTATTTACACTGCTGAAAAAATAATCCTCACTGGCTTTCTCTTTATTATGTGTGCATTATCCTCATCCATGTACCCAATCTCCCTCCTATAGAAACTATTTTATTATTATTATTTTCATTTTATTAATTGATTGATTATTGGCTATGGCAACCCTTTGAGTAAAAAAGTAATGGAAGAATTTAAATCAGTGCATCCATACTATATATTTAACTGTATCAGGTAGCGAATCATGTGACCTGCATTCCCATTGCTATATTGCATAACATCATGCATTTGCAAGTTGGGCTTACTTTAGTTGACTGAATTTTTAATTATTGTTTTATTATTTTATTTGACTTCAGTCTATTAACACTTAGTTAAACTATACCGCCTTAAAATATTTTATAGACAAGAAATTGCTCTGCCATTGCAAAAATTCTTATCTAATTACAAACAAGTAATGGAAGTGATAGATGAACTTGCACATTTTCATCAACTTTTAAATGTAAGTTAAAATATTTACTTAAATATTGATGATAAGATTATTTACATTGTTTGGAATGAATAAAATGCAGAAGTCTCAAATGTGAAAATATTTGAAACACACAGTAAGGCATCCATCATCTTTTTGTCTATCTTAGTTTTTCAACTTAGCACCCTTCATCAAGCATTTCCCAGGGCCACACCAGAAGGTCAAACAGAACGCTAATGAGTTATTGGGTTTCATCTGGGATGAAGTTAAAGAACACAAAGAAACTCTGGATCCAGACAGCCCGCGAGACTTCATTGATGCCTACCTGCTGGAGATCGAGAAAGTGAGAACACTGTTACTGAAAGAAGGCTTCTCACATGCATACATGCTGTAGTAAACTGATTTATAGATTTTTTTCACCTGGAGCAGCAAAAGTCCAACGAGGACTCCACGTTTCATGAGGAGAACCTGGTTATGTCAACAGCTGACCTGTTCCTGGCTGGAACCGACACCACATCGACCACCATCAGATGGGGGCTCATCTACTTGATTCAAAACCCAGATGTACAAGGTGCTAAAGCTAAACATTAGCAGTTTATAAGAACACTACAGGAATCTTGGTGTTGAAGGCAGAAGTGAATAAGTAGAAAAAAAAATTCTCACACTTTCTCACAATTTATGTTTAATTCTGAGAAAAATTGTGAGATATAAACTTGCAATTGCAGGAAATAAACTCAGAATTAGGAGATATAAACTCACAATTATTACTTTTTTTCTACGTAATCGCAAGTTTATATTTCGCAATTGACTCTTCGCCAGGAGTTTGATTGACAAGCGATCTAACCAATCATAATGCCGAATATGCCATTTTTTCCGACAAAGCAGTCAGGAGTTAGCAGATTTACCTCGGTGGACTTGAACTTGAAAAATAGTGTGTATTGACATCTTTCTGCGTTTGAAACAACATTCCTTCTCATGTTCATTCATGTTTATTTGATGCTATAAATGAACAAGTAAGAAGAGATGATTGGTTCACGAGCGAGCTGAGGAGCTACAGCGATCTGTCATGACACATTAAAGAGCCACAAAACGTTTTTTATTTTTCGAATTTCTTAAAAACATTACACAGTAATCGGGAATTTGCACGTGAAATTTCGCAGAGCAATGGTAAAAAATGTCAATGTTAATCGTATGATGCTCTAGTCTATTAGCTATTGGCATTTTCGCCATTTTCAACACTCACAGAATCACAACCTAAAGCTTAACTCTAACCGTCAAGAACCAGGAAATTCAAATTCCCTTTTATCTCACACAGAACGATGTCATGAGGAGATTGTTCGGGTACTGGGTTACGACCGCTTGCCCAGCATGGATGACCGTGACAAACTACCGTACACGAACGCTACTGTTCACGAGATTCAGCGCTGTGCCAACATTGTACCATTCGGCGTGATTCATGAAACGATTCAGCCCACAAAACTACGAGGATACGCCATTCCCAAGGTAATGAATGAAGTTAAAATCTAGATTCTAGTCATACACGGTCCATCCTGGCTTTTCCTTGGCAGTATGTTTGAAAATATTCAGTCAGATCTTTTTGATGAATCGGTTTATAAACAACATGATGTACATGAAGCTTTAAGGATTTTTACAGTCTTTTCATACAGTTAACCTCACAATAAAGATGCTACCACTGTCATAAATGACCAACTGTTAATTTGCTACAATAAATAATCATGCACTTTAAGGGTAAGGATGAAGAGACTAGAATAAGAGATTATATTTTCATATTCTTTAACAAATATGTTAATGTTCATGCACTTTTTGACTAGTAATTTAAACTGTAAGGATAAAGAAACTAGACTAGATATTATATTAAGATTATATAAAGTTGTGTGCTGTGCTTGTCCAGTAAATTAAATCAATCTTATATAAATATGTAATATTATCATGTAAGAGCATTAAGCCAATGTGAATTATGACTGATTCCAGTATGAAACATGGGACGATATAGGAGGTTATAAATTACCCTGAGTTTTAACACTTTTTTCAACTCTGCTGAACTTTCCTCATACAGGGAACTACAATCTTAGCAAACTTTGCAGCAATTTTCAGCAATAAGGAGCACTGGAAGCATCCCGACTCATTTAACCCAGAGAATTTCCTGAATGAGAACGGACACTTCAGCAAGCCGGAGTGTTTCATTGCATTCTCAATGGGTGAGTCAGGAAATATTGAAATGAATAAACACAAAAGTTACTGGAATAATATTACATGCAAATAAATATCTTATGCATGACTGACAAATATGCATCACATAATAATATATATATATGGATAGAAATTTTATATGAAACTCAAATAAATAAATCTTAAATATAGGCCTAAATATTTGTGTGCTGGTTTCTCAGGTCCGAGGGTCTGTCTCGGTGAGACGCTGGCGAGGACGGAGCTCTTCCTGTACATCACGTCTCTCCTACAGCAGATTCATTTCTCCTGGCCACCGGATCCACAGCCCCTGGACATGGATGGGATCATGGGTATTGTCCGCGTTCCTCAGACCTTCAACATCATCTGCCGCAGCAGAGATACGAAAGAGTGACCGTCAGGAACCCCAAATGTCATCATACATACTGAAGAACACAATAGGGACAAAGCCGCTGAGACACACAAGAGCATGTAGGCTCATCTAAATCATCATATCTAATCAGTTATTCTATACATGAACTCTTGTCAGGTGATTCTGATTTATTCTGATGATTTCATTATAGGAAAATAACTTATTTCCAGTTTTTATAACATCTGTTTGACATTGATGCATGGCATGAAACAAAGTTTATCCTTCTGTATTGTGAGGCAAATGAGTGAAACTGCTTCTCAAACAAGAACAAATGTAGATTTGATTGACTTGATTTTGTCCATGGGGAATTGATTGGATGGTTGTGGTTTGCTATTGGTGGATCTCATGTGAGTGACAGAGGGCTGCATACTCACTTGAATATTCCATAAAAAACAAGAATGATCAATTTTAGTTTCATGGTGACTAAGAGTTTTGAACATTTATTTAAGCATAGCTAAAAAAAATGAAAGGAAAATGTTTTGTTTGGGGAAGTCATATTGACAATTTTTTATTATTTTATCACAAATACATGTATTTTATTGATGTGTCCACATGTACATGTAATACACATAGCTGTATATTATTTGTATAGTGAATCTGAGTGAACTGGAGTTTCTAATGGCTGCTGCAGATGACTTTAGGATTGGCTCTTATTTAGAAGGCGGGATTTATTCCGCCGTATTGCGTGTTGCACTTTAACAATATGAGTGCACCGTCTTTCTATAAAGTCTTTGTCTAAAAGTATCTTTTAATTTTTTTCCAGTAACAATGATCGTTATGTCAGACTGCACCAGGGCACACCATCCAGTTGTAAGTTTATGGGTGGAGCCAAAACTCGCATGTGCTTTTATGTCCATGTGTTTAAAGTCGTAGAACTGGTTGAGTTACCAGATCATGTGACTTGAGTGTCCATGGTGTGGCATAAACAACATGGTCATCCTCCACACCCTGAACATGTTTAATCATGCTATATCTGCAGTGTTAAATCAGAGTTTGATTTGTCTTATATAATCATCACATTTGCTTGGCTTGGATTTGAAATGTTGTAAAAACGCAGATATGGTGTTTTTATTACTCATCGGGTGAGTAAGGTGTTTTATTGAACAGATAAACTTCCATATGTAGCTCCCTAATAGAGTTGGAAATCATTTATTGTGAAGTGTCATATTCATCCACACAGTCACGCAGAGCCGAAGCACAGCCATAACAATGTTCTTCTGCAAAATGCATGCATAGTCTTGGCTTTATTTTAGTTATCTTGTGTTATCTCATGCCAGAGAAGAGCTGTTGTGGCACCATTGGTAAGAGTTGCGGGTAAAACTTCGCCCTCTTGTGTTCGTTTCAAGCATTACATAAGAGAAGTTTTGAGAAGGGCTCTAATATGGGGATTAGTGATGCATCAATGCACAGTAATATCCACTGCGTTGAACTGTCAGTAATGCAATACACTTCATTCCTTAATTTTTGACTGTCATAAATCACAAGGGATGCATGTGCACCTGTTTATTACTGTTTCTGCATTAATTTCTTGCTTGAATGTTATAGTTCTGGACCGGAAATCACTGGAGCACCAAAAACTGTTGTTTTTGATTTTTTGTTGACCAGTTAAACTGCAGAAAGTAAGGGGGAGGTTAATGTCATGAAACCTGCCAAGAAATGTCCTGGTTCATTTCATACCAAAATCAAAAAATAAAACAAGAAATAAGATTTTTCTTATGAATATGAAAATGAAGATTATTTATTTATTGTGACATTATTTTAATACCAATAACTGTAACCATATTAGTATTAAAATATGATTAATTTTCTTAATACAAAATATAATTTTTAAATGAAACATGACTTGTATCAGTTTATATGCGATTCACCCAGTTTTTCATATTGGAAAACTTTAATTTTAAAGCCGTTTTTACAGGGTCAGTGTTAATATCTCCCAGCGGTTATTGAGGATGACTGTATGTGCATAGGTTTTAGAAAAGTGTAAAGAGGTTTATAGTTCCTTCAGCTGCCGCAAAGCCGAGGCCAGGTGAACTTTGCCCTCTCGCTGAGTGTTACGTGTGACCTCATTGACCTTCAGAGGACTCAGATTCAGATCAAAGATGAGGCTGTAGTTCAGAATCAGGCGTTTGGCTTGATCTCTGTCCACATACCCTGAAGAACAGTGTTGAAAACATCATTTCAGCTTGCAAAATACTATCACTTCTTAATCCATCACAGTTTTAAATTGCTTTAAAGAGGCCATATTATGTTTTTTACAAAGTCTTGATTTTGTTTTTGGGCTCTACTAGAACAGGTTTTTATGCATGAATGTTCAAAAACACAATTATTTTCCTCATATTCTCCATTGTTGCAGCTCCTCTTCTCTCAGTCTGTCAGTAACACTCTGTTTAGTTCCTGTCTCTATGAAGCCCCTCCTTCTGATAAGCACAATATGCTCTGATTGGTCGGCTGGAGAAGTGTGTTGTGATTGGTCAAGCGATTTGGGAAATGTCCCACCACTTTCTTCTAGAAAACCATAAAATGACAATGATTCACCTGTGTCTATTTAAACTTTGACAAAAAAAAATCACACTGAAACATTCAAATCTTTGTTCGTGCTGCCGCTGATCCAGAGAGAGCAGTTGTCATGTTTAGGTATGAAACAGCTTTACTTTTCAACCACACAGAATTGTTATTTCTGTGTTACAAATATTCATATTATCATAGAAGAACTAAGATAACAGTTTATAGTTTGGATATAAACACCGATGTCTACGGAAGTGATCAAAATAGAGTAAATCACCTTTTGAAAGTAACTTGACGTTTCAAATAATGATTGTATCGATTACATCATTATGCCAGTAGGTGGCAACAAGTGACAGTTAAAAATGTATATGTCACTGAATCATTCATTCAAGAGATTAGATATAACATGACGCTCTTCCCCGTCTCGGGTGAGACCTACAGGTGCTGGTCATATAATTAGAATATCATCAAAAATTTGATTTATTTCACTAATTCCATTCAAAAAGTGAAACTTGTATATTATATTCATTTATTACACACAGACTGATATATTTCAAATGTTTATTTCTTTTAATTTTGATGATTATAACTGACAACTAAGGAAAATCCCAAATTCAGTATCTCAGAAAATTAGAATATCACTTAAGACCAATACAAAGAAAGGATTTTTAGAAATCTTGGCCAACTGAAAAGTATGAACATGAAAAGTATGAGCATGTACAGCACTCAATACTTAGTTGGGGCTCCTTTTGTCTGAATTACTGCAGCAATGCGGCATGGCATGGAGTCGATCAGTCTGTGGCACTGCTCAGGTGTTATGAGAGCCCAGGTTGCTCTGATAGTGGCCTTCAGCTCTTCTGCATTGTTAGGTCTGGCATATCGCATCTTCCTCTTCACAATACCCCATAGATTTTCTATGGGGTTAAGGTCAGGCGAGTTTGCTGGCCAATTAAGAACAGGGATACCATGGTCCTTAAACCAGGTACTGGTAGCTTTGGCACTGTGTGCAGGTGCCAAGTCCTGTTGGAAAATGAAATCTGCATCTCCACAAAGTTGGTTAGCAGCAGGAAGCATGAAGTGCTCTAAAACTTCCTTGTATACGGCTGCGTTGACCTTGGACCTCAGAAAACACAGTGGACCAACACCAGCAGATGACATGGCACCCCAAACCATCACTGACTGTGGAAACTTTACACTGGACGTCAAGCAACATGGATTGTGTGCCTCTCCTCTCTTCCTCCAGACTCTGGGACCCTGATTTCCAAAGGAAATGCAAAATTTACTTTCATCAGAGAATATAACTTTGGACCACTCAGCAGCAGTCCAGTCCTTTTTGTCTTTAGATGCTTCTGATGCTGTCTGTTGTTCAAGAGTGGCTTTACACAAGGAATGCGACAGCTGAAACCCATGTCTTGCATACGTCTGTGCGTAGTGGTTCTTGAAGCACTGACTCCAGGTGCAGTCCACTTTTTGTGAATCTCCCCCACATTTTTGAATGGGTTTTGTTTCACAATCCTCTCCAGGGTGCAGTTATCCCTATTGCTTGTACACTTTTTTCTACCACATCTTTTCCTTCCCTTCACCTCTCTAATAATGTGCTTGGACACAGAGCTCTGTGAACAGCCAGCCTCTTTTGCAATGACCTGTTGTGTCTTGCCCTCCTTGTGAAAGGTGTCAATGGTCGTCTTTTGGACAACTGTCAAGTCAGCAGTCTTCCTCATGATTGTGTAGCCTACAGAACTAGACTGAGAGACCATTTAAAGGCCTTTGCAGGTATTTTGAGTTTCATGAGGAGAACATGGTTATATCAGTAGCTGATTTGTTCCTAGCTGGAACCGACACCACATCGACCACCATCAGATGGGGGCTCATTTACTTGACACAAAACCCAGATGTACAAGGTACTTGGGCTTAAAGGGGACCTATAATGCTCCTTTTACAAGATGTAATATATGTCTCTGGTATTCCCAGAATGTGTCTATGAAGTTTCAGCTCAAAATACCCCACAGATCATTTATTATAGCTTGTCAAATTTGCCCTTATTTGGGTGTGAGCAAAAACACGCCATTTTTGTGTGTCCCTTTAAATGTAAATGAGCTGCTGCTCCCGGCCCCCTTTCCAGAAGAGGGCAGAGCTTTAACAGCTCACGCTTTGGTTACTCAACAACAACAAAGCTGGAGAATCTCACGCAGCCAAAATGAGGATTGTCAGTAACGGTGTTCAGCCTTACATTGTTCAAACCAGAGTCGACACTGATGGAGAGACTCAGGAAGAAGTTACAACTTTTAGAATGAAACTGGACGTTTCTGAATGGTTAGTGGATAAATTTATGTAGTTGCTGTGGAGTTGATTCAACTCATCGACTAGAATGTGCCGTCATGTTAATCTTTTGTTCAAATCCAGCGTTTAATTGACTCTCGTTTGTGAAGCAGTCTGGCGTAAAATCATTAGTAAAATTATTTCATACCTCATCTCGAAAGCAGTCCAACATGACCTCACCCTCTTTGTTGTGTGTTCTCGGGGGCGGGGTTTATGTAAAGTTTGGGGTTTGTGATGTCACCAAACCGGAAAGAAGCTCGTTATAGTCCCTACCAGCCGTTTGTTGTAGTCCTTAAAAAGTGATTTCTTTAAAAGCAAATATCACCCTTTGCATTGAACTTTGAGCGTTGTAATTTTGCAGATGTTGTTTATGCTCAAACAGCAACATTACACACTAACTAAAGTTAAAAAAGTGAAATCATAATCAACCACCCCTTTAAATATGGATATATTTCTTACAAAAACCTATCACTTCGCTTCAAAAGGCCTTTATCAACCCCTTGAAGTCATATGGATTACTTTTATGTTGGATGAATGCACTTTTATGCACTAACCCTAACTTCAAAATCTCTCCCCCATTCACTCCCATTGTAACGCTTGGAAGAGCCATGATATTTTATAATATAACTCAGATTGTGTTTGTCTGAAAGAAGATACACCTAGGATGGCTTGAGGGTGAGTAAATTATGGGATACTTTCCATTTTCGGATGAACTACCACTTTAAGGGAGTTTCCAAAGCTTTTGTAGCTGTTTTAGACATCTATTTTTAGCTAAGGAATTATTGTGGCAGGGGGGGCGTGGTTCAGCCGAGTCTGCAGCGGGAGAGAGAGGGAGGAGACGCGCGGTGTCTGAGTGGATTAGACGCAAATATTAAACACCTGTCTCTTGTTTCAGTAATTGGCGTGGAGAGAGTATTTAACGGCAGGAGAAACAGGAGCCTGCAAGAGAGAGAAGGACTACTGGCTGTTTCCCCACTCCTGGATGTCTGTCTGCTGCTGGAGTGAAGCCTGACGATTAAGTTGATTATTTTGTGCCTGTTTGCACACTGTTTTGTGACATTATTATTTTTGGTGCTAATAAACAGCCAGTAGTCACCTGCCGACCCTGTCCTCTTCCCTCCTTACTTACGAACATTGTTACACTGGTGCCGAAACCCGGGAGGGAAGATGGATGCCGCCGCCATGCCCGAGTCCTCCGCCGCGCCATTTGCGGATCTGATTACATCCCTCGCGGTCATGCAACATGATCAACACCAGGCCCTGCTGGACTTACGTCAAGATCAGGAGAGGCGGTTTCAGGCCGTCCTCCAAGCCCAGCAGGAAGACCGCGAGAGGTTCCGGAGCTGGATGGACCGGGAGGTTCGGCCGGAAGCCATGGATCAACGTGTTGCACCCGTCCATATTCCACTCAACAAGATGGGGCCTGAGGACGACCCGGAGGCATTCCTCGATCTCTTTGAGACCTCGGCCAAGATCTCTGGATGGCCGCGGGACCAGTGGCCGATGCGCCTGGTCCCCTTGCTCTCTGGGGAGTCCCAGGTCGCGGCGCAGCAGCTTCCGGTGCGGAGCCTCCTGGACTACAACGACCTCAAGAGGGCCATCATCCAGCGGGTCGGCCGGAGTCCGGAACAACATTGCCAGCGCTTCCGCTCCCTGGAGCTGGGCGAGTCCGGCCGGCCCTTTGTGATGGCCCAACAGCTCCGGGACTCCTGCCGCAAATGGTTGCTGGCCGACGGAAGTGACGTGGAGGAGATCATCGACCGAGTGGTACTGGAGCAGTTTGTCACTCGGCTTCCAAGGAGAACGGCCGAGTGGGTCCAGTGCCACCGCCCCACGTCGCTGGAGTCGGCTATCCAACTTGCGGAGGATCATATGGTGGTGTGCCCCGGGGTCGGCGAACCCCTGCCATCAGCTTCTCTCTCTCCCTCTTTTCCATCTCCTTCTCTCTCTCGCCCTGTCCCTTTACCCAGGTCTCGTCCACCCGGCCCTCCTCGAGTCCCGGGGGCGGGGCGGGAATGGTCACATTCCCCATTCAACTCCCAGAGTCCCGCCCAGGGACGTCTGATCCACTCTCTGCCACTGGAGCGGCGGGGAGGTCTGGGCCGGCCTGTTGGCGTTGCGGCGACCCGGGCCATTTCGTGGACAGGTGTCCTGTAATGGAGGTGGGAACAATGGTCCGGGTCCCGGATGCCCCGCAGGTTGCCCCCGGTCAAGCTGGGTGGTACCAAATACCTGTGAGTATCGAGGGGGGTACCTATCAGGCATTGGTGGATTCAGGATGTAACCAAACCTCGATCCATCAAAATCTGATACAATCTGGGGCATTGGATAATAGCCGCGTGGTTAAGGTGCGGTGTGTGCACGGGGATGTGGTAGAGTATCCTAATGTGCCAGTCATTATTCAATTCAGGGGTCAAAAGCATAGTGTTGAGGTGGCAGTTAATCCGCACCTCCAGCATCCATTAATTTTGGGTACGAATTGGCCAGCGTTTACAGAATTATTAGGGGCTTTTTGTACGGATGCTTCTTGGGGTAAAAATGCACCGGAGGGGAGCGTGAGAGTGCAGGCGGGAGAGACTGAATCGGGACCTCTGAGTACTGCCTCGGGGGAGCAGAGCGAAATCGAGAGACTTATTCTCTCGGAGCGCGATGATTTTCCCCTGGAGCAGTCTCAGGACGAGACGCTGAAACGTGCGTTTGAACAGGTCAGTACCATCGACGGTCAGCCTCTCCATCCTGGACAACCGCTTACCTATCCATATTTTGCAATTATAAAAAATAGGTTGTATCGAGTGACCCAAGACGCTCAGACAAAAGAGGATACAACCCAGTTGTTAGTTCCTAGGAGCCGCAGGGAAATGCTTTTTCAAGCGGCTCATTCTAATCCAATGGCTGGTCATTTAGGACAGGTAACGACACTAAATCGCCTCATGACCCGATTTTTTTGGCTGGGCATTCACGAGAATGTGCGCAGGTGGTGCGCGGCTTGTCGTGAATGTCAGTTGGTAAACCCACCGGCCACCCCAAAAGCGCCTTTGCGCCCCCTCCCATTAATGCAGGTCCCCTTCGAGAGAATTGGCATGGACCTCATCGGGCCATTAGAGCGATCAGCAAGAGGACATCGTTTTGCATTGGTCATTGTGGATTATGCAACACGATATCCAGAAGCAGTGGCTCTCCGCAACATTTCTGCTAAGAGTGTTGCTGACGCACTGTTTTCTTTAATCTCCCGAGTGGGGATTCCTAAGGAAATCTTCACTGATCAGGGCACGGCGTTTATGTCACGGACGTTACGCGAACTTTACGAATTATTGGGCATTAAATCGATTCGGACCAGCGTCTTTCACCCACAAACGGACGGGCTGGTCGAACGTTTTAATCGCACGCTTAAAACAATGATTCGTAAATTCGTTCATGAAGACGCCAAAAATTGGGACAAGTGGTTGGAACCCCTGTTGTTCGCTGTGCGAGAGGTCCGCAAGCCTCCACGGGGTTTTCCCCCTTCGAGCTTCTCTATGGTCGTCAGCCCAGAGGGGTGTTAGATGTCATCAGAGAGGCTTGGGAGGAAGGACCTTCTCAATCTAAAAACGAAATTCAGTGTGTGCTGGACCTGAGAACAAAACTCCACACTTTGGGGTGGCTATCTATGGAGAATTTGTTACAGGCCCAGGACAAACAGAGCCGGTTGTATAACGGGGGACCAATTTGCGTAAATTTGCACCGGGAGATAAAGTGCTTGTATTTCTCCCAACCTCAAGTTCAAAATTACTTGCAAAGTGGCAAGGGCCGTTTGAGGTCACACAGCAAGTTGGAGAGCTCGATTATGAGGTAATACGCTCAGATAGGAGAGCAGCACGTCAAATTTATCACCTCAATCTCCTAAAAAAATGGAATGAGGGGGAATCAGTGATGCTGGCGACGGTGATTAGCGGAGAGGATGATCTTGGGCCAGAGGCGAATATAAAACAACAATCTCTTGCACTGGCCCCAGGGGGAGATCATCTCTCGCCCTCCCAGCTCATTGATTTAACCAAATTACAAGCAGAATTTGCTGACGTGTTTTCTCCCCTACCTGGCCGTACAAACCTTATTCAGCACCATATCGAGACAGAGCCGGGCGTGGTGGTTCGCAGCCGGCCATATCGCTTGCCTGAACACAAGAAAAAAGTAGTTCAGGAAGAATTAGGTGCGATGCTTGAAATGGGGGTAATAGAAGAATCCAACAGTAACTGGGCGAGCCCGATAGTTTTGGTTCCTAAGACGGACGGCTCGGTCCGGTTCTGTGTGGATTATCGCAAGGTGAATGCTGTGTCGAAATTCGACGCATATCCAATGCCACGGGTTGACGAATTGCTTGACCGGCTTGGTACGGCTCATTTTTATTCGACACTGGACTTAACAAAGGGTTATTGGCAGATCCCCTTGTCTCCATTATCCCGAGAAAAAACAGCTTTCACAACGCCGTTTGGATTACACCAATTTGTTACACTTCCGTTCGGGCTGTTCGGGGCACCGGCTACCTTTCAGCGGCTGATGGACAGGGTTTTACGGCCCCATGCTGCATATGCGGCTGCCTATCTGGATGATATCATCATATTCAGTAATGACTGGCAGCGGCATATGCAGCATTTGAGGGCGGTCTTGAAGTCGCTGAGGGGAGCCGGGCTCACGGCCAACCCGAAGAAGTGTGCAATTGGGCGCGTGGAAGTAAAGTATCTGGGTTTCCACTTGGGGCATGGACAGGTGCGTCCCCAAATTGATAAGACTGCAGCAGTTGCGACCTGTCCGCGCCCTAAGACCAAAAAGGAGGTGAGACAGTTCTTGGGGCTGGCGGGATATTATAGAAGGTTTGTGCCTAATTATTCGGACCTCACCAGCCCCTTGACTGATCTTACAAAAAAGGAGGCACCAGATACGGTCCAGTGGACGGAGCTGTGCCAGCAGGCCTTTACCCAAGTAAAGGCTGCTCTGTGTGGCGGGCCGTTGCTTCACTCTCCTGATTTCTCTCTCCCATTTTTGTTGCAGACTGACGCTTTGGACCGAGGGTTGGGTGCTGTCCTGTCTCAGGAGATAGAGGGTGAGGAGCGGCCGGTGCTGTACATTAGTCGCAAGCTCGACTAATGGAGCTCCTCTCCAGAAATGGGGGGGGGGGGGGGGGGCTGCAGGCCGGACGGCTCCCCGGCCTGAGTCGGGGTATGTGGCAGGGGGGGCGTGGTTCAGCCGAGTCTGCAGCGGGAGAGAGAGGGAGGAGACGCGCGGTGTCTGAGTGGATTAGACGCAAATATTAAACACCTGTCTCTTGTTTCAGTAATTGGCGTGGAGAGAGTATTTAACGCCAGGAGAAACAGGAGCCTGCGAGAGAGAGAAGGACTACTGGCTGTTTCCCCACTCCTGGATGTCTGTCTGCTGCTGGAGTGAAGTCTGACGATTAAGTTGATTATTTTGTGCCTGTTTGCACACTGTTTTGTGACATTATTATTTTTGGTGCTAATAAACAGCCAGTAGTCACCTGCCGACCCTGTCCTCTTCCCTCCTTACTTACGAACATTGTTACAATTATATACTAGTTTAATAGTTGTGGTTTTGAAAAAGAATGCTGTACTATTTGTTGTAAAGTGTAGAATCTTATGACAATAAATGACTGTTGTAATACCACTGTAATGCTTTGTTTCTCTCATGACGTAATCTCTCATGTGACAGCTTACATTGCAACAGACAAGCCTGTACAGGTTCAAACTAGATGTAACGCACCCTGTTAGTGTGCTTGTTTGAAATTGTAGAACTGGTTGATGCATCATATACATAATGGTCTTTATCTATATGCCCCAAAACATCTATCAATATGAGTAGAAAAAACACACACAAATGCTTAAAAATCAGTTATCAGTTACTTATTTTAGGAGTATACATGTACTGTATTTACTATAGTGTGTGTGTATATATATATATATATATATATATATATATATATATATATATATATTGTATTAAAAATAAAAAGTCACAAGTTCTTGTTGTTACAACAGAGACACCGGAGGCAGAGATAAAAGCAGTAATGGTGGTTTATTGAAACAATCAGCAGAGCAACAGGTAAGTGAATGGTGAGTATGATGATCTTGGGGATGAATAAGAGGTAATACTGTCCTTTTGTTGTATTGCAGGTGATGGTGGAAAGAGATGCTGGAGATGGCTGACTGGAACACTCACACACAGACAGGTAGGAACACGAGACCGGACAGTGAGTGTGTGTGAGTGTGGAGCTTAAGTGCTGGTGGTGATGACGGTGCTGATGATCTTCAGGTGGCGGTGATTAGTAAGCTGGTGATTGAGTGCGTGGGTAAGGAAGTGAGGTGGAACCTGACGTGTCTGTGGCACTTGTGAACATTTCTTCTGAAACGTTTAAAGTTAAAATGTGTAAATATTATTCAAAGTTAGAATCATATAAATGTAGGATACATTTCGCTCTTATTTCCTGATTTGTGAGTGACTACATACAAGAATTAAGTGTTTTTGTGGTCTTCAAAGATGTAAACACATCGATTTCTATATTATATTTAGGAATATAATTCTTCATCTGGTCAAAATGTGGAATGAAAAATCAATTTATCCTTATTACAGCTATTTTCTACAGTCATCCAGGCCAAGATTGAAAGGCCAGTTTAGTGGAGGAAAATGTTCTTCTAGTCAAGTGTCCTGTTTTTTGATGGCAGAGTATTGTGGTATAGCTTATCTTTAAACAATGGCTACCCCACAAGACTTTTCCTGTTCCAATTAGTGTCAGCGGGGAGAAGGAGTGTCTGGACACCGAATCCCCATAGTGTCACCACATCAGGCATGGATGCCAAGAGATGGCGGACAGAAGCGTGGTTCTTCAGTAGCTCTGGTTCGAGGAGGAGTGGGCAGATTTGTTTTTTTTATTCTCATTTTAATAATGTAGTGATTTACCACCATTTTAATGGTATTTATAAGTTGATTTCTCGGTTTGTTATCGCAAAAAGCACAGTGCGCAGCGTGTTTTGTTGATCTAGAGATGTGGTATGTAAGGAACCCCGCATCGGCCCAAAAACAGAATCTGATGGCCAGGACGAATGTTAATGCGTGTATGTCTTTTCAGCGCCTCTGTGAAGTTCACTTAATTTCACTCGTTTAATCTCCAATTTCAAATGATTATTAGTTTTATGTTGTGTTTCCAATTGGAAATTAATCATTGGTTATTTATTAATTTAGATATTTGATGATTCTGGGTATCCCATATTTCAATTATTCGTTCATCACGGACCCGATGCCGCACAGAGATACCCGGGATTTGCGGTAAACTCACAGACATAAACTCGCCAGTCTCGCCAATCAAATTTCGCATTCGTTTCAAGAAAAAAAGGCATTATTATGGGCTTCTTCACCTTCAGACAGACAACGCCTTTTATCGACACGGAAGCTTATGACAAAATTAATCTAAAACGACACAACAAGAATTCAATTTAGCTATTCATTTACATGTAAGTGAGAAGCGCTTTACACCAGTTCTCAAAACCAAGCTCACTTCTCATTAACTTTTTTTCATACAAATTTTGGTAAAAGTAGGCTACTTTCACATTTGCTTAAACATAAAATGCTATCAACAAAATGTGGAAGTTGTTGCATGAGGTTGCATCAGATACAGATGTTTGATAAATATAACTGAAAGGTTTATTGATAAATCATTGTATTTTTCACAAGGTGTTCCAAGGTATTTTAAGGAATACCAAGGTACCGCCAAACATAAAATCCACCAAATGTGTAAATAAGGTATTGATTGTGGTTGCATCTTTCATTTGCTTGTGGTTGCATCATTCATTCATTTGTGCTTCACCTTTGTCCCTATTTTTCTAATCTTACACACCTCTTACATCATGTCATTAATGAGGAACAATTATCTTTTCTGATTAGAAGTCTGACGTCTCAACCTGACTCCAATAGATCATTTTAATTTGAATATTTGATTATTCCAGTATCCCCTTACTCTTCAATTATTCACTCACTAGGTCACAAACTTGCCAGTCTGATCTTAGCCAGAGTTACAGAATCCCAATGATTTTTTGCCACCAGTTTCCCAGGTTAAAACAAAAGAGCTGTAAATCTTTAATATCCAAATACTTTGGAATTGTGTTAATGTGCCCCAAAGGTAATATTAACACAGTTGAGAGGGTTAACAGCATGTCAAACTCTCCGTCTGTCTCCTCCCTCTTCTGCTTTTGCTTTTATAAAGCCCACAGTCGTCCGCTGCTCTTGTGTTTGTCCTGAAAGGACTCTGTCATCATGTGGACGACTCTCATGAAGTTAGACCTGGCCTCTGTAAGTCTGGCTCTGTTTCTGGGCTTGATCTTTCTGGTTCTATTTGAGATCATCAGAATTAATTCCTACAGAAGTCAAACTCCTCCTGGTCCCAGACCTTTGCCTTTTGTGGGTACCATACCACAATTTTTGAAGAACCCAATGGAGTTTGTAAGATCTGTGAGTCTTTGCTGTTTTCTTGATATGGGCTTATTATTTAACTATTTAATTTGCAACATTTAGAAACATTTTCTTAATTTAAATGCACTTGTGAATCTTTCCAAATAGATGTCTCAGTATGGAGAAATGTCCACTATGTATCTTGGGAGGAAGCCAGCGATAATCCTCAACACAATCCAGGTCATGAAGGAAGCCCTGGTTCAGGAAGCTTTTTCTGGAAGACCAGTTTTGCCTGTTACAGAATGGATGACTAACGGATTTGGTCAGTAACACAGTATTATGATGCTTGAAATGTGGATTTTATCCTTTATACTTTAGAGTCACTCATAATAATAAAGGTTTTCACAGCGATGTCATAGAAGAACCATTTTGGGTTCCCTAAGAATCTCAGTGTATTATGGAAGCTTGTTTCCACCACTGAATAAAAATTTCTCACAATTCTGTTTTTTTTTCTCACAATTGCGAGTTTACATCTCACAACTCTGACTTTTTCTCTCAGAACTGCATGATTTAAACTCGTGTTATTGTCAGAATTGCGAGATATAAAGTCAGAATTGCATGATATGAAGTAAGAATTGCGTGATATAAACTCCCAATTGCGTGTTAGTCAGAATTACGAGATAGGAGATTTTGTTTGATCTTTTTACATTTTACATAAAGATATGTAAATTTAAATGTAAGATGTTTTCTTTCAGTTAAAACAGCTCAAACATGCATTTTAGTTGAGGACTAGCTTAAGCCTTGTCTGTGAAACCAGGGGAAAAAGTCTTAATTCCAAGTTATAAAGTCAGACTTGCAAGATATAGCTCAAACTTATAGAGATGTAAACTCACAACTGTGAAGGGAAAAAAAGTCAGAACTGTGAGATAAAAAGTCCCAATTATCTTTCAAATTGTTTAATTCCATGACGGAAACAAGCTTCCATACACATTCGAAAAATCTTTTGGCACTATATAGAATCTTTTTCAATAAAAAGGTTCAGTAGATGTTAAAGAATCTTCATAGAATCATAGATGCCAGTAAAGAACCTTTATTTTTAATGGTGTACGGTCAATCTCGAGTGTCTTTGCTTTAAAAATGTGTAGAATGTGTCAGATTTGAGATTTGAACATTCATTCTCTCTTTCTCAGGTATAATAATGGTCACGTTTGGCCACTCCTGGAGGCAGCAGAGGCGGTTTGCTCTGCACACACTCAGGAATTTTGGCCTGGGGAAGAAATCAGTAGAAGATCGGGTGTTAGAGGAAAGCCGCTATCTGATTTCTGAAATGCTTAAAGAAGAAGGTATGAAATGTTCATCCTCTGTTAGAACTCATTCCATGTCTCTGGCTGCAAACTAGCTCATCTGTGTCAAACAGCATCCAAAGGACTCTTTCTTAAACATTTCTTCTACAGGTGCTGGTCATATAATTAGAATATCGTGAAAAAGTTCATTTTTTTTATTGTAAATTATTTTTAAAAATGAAACTTTCATATATTCTAGATTCCCTTCATGTAAAGTAAAACATTTCAAAAGTTTTTTTATTTTTTATTTTTATTTTGATGATTAGAGCGTACAGCTCATGAAAGTCCAAAATCCAGTATCTCAAAATATTAGAATATTTATTTGAGTTTCATTAAATGACCATCCCTACAGTATAAATTCCAGGTATCTCTTGTTCTTTGAAACTACACTAATGGGGAAGACTGCTGACTTGGCAATGGTCCAGGAGACAATCATTGACAGCCTCCACAAAGAGAGTAAGTCACAGATGGTCATTACTGAATGTGGTGGCTGTTTACAGAGTGATGTATCAAAGCATATTAAATGCAAAGTTGACTAGAAGGAAGAAATTGGGTAGGCAAAGGTGCACAAGCAACAGGGATGACCACAAGCTTGAGAATACTGTCAAGTAAAGCCGATTCAAACACTTGGGAGAGCTTCACAATGAGTCGAATGAAGCCGGAGTCAGCGCATCAAGAGCCACCACACTCAGACATCTTCAGGAAAAGGACTACCAAGCCACTTCTGAAACAGAAACAACGTCAGAAGCATCTTACCTGGGCTAAGGAGAAAAAGAACTAGACAGTGAACAGTGGTCAAACGTCCTCTTTTCAGATAAAAGTAAATTTTGCATTTCATGTTGAAATCATGGTCCCAGAGTCTGAAGGAAGACTAGAGAGGCACAGAATCCAAGCTGCTTGAAGTCTAGTGTGAAGTTTCTGAAGTTAGTAATGATTTGGGGGGCCGTGACATCTGCTGGTGTTGGTCCATTGTGTTTTATCAAGTGCAAAGTCAATGCAGCCATCTTCCACGAGATTTTGGAGCACTTTATGCTTCCATCTGCTGACAAGCTTTATGGAGATGCTGATTTCCTTTTCCAGCAGGACTTTAGCACCTGCCCACAGTGCAAAAACCACTTCCAAGTGGTTTGCTGACCATGACCATTACTGTGCTTTATTGGTCAGCCAACATGCCTGACCCCTGAATCTATGGGATATTTTCAAGAGAAAGATGAGAAACAGTCGATCCAACAATATACAGATGATCTGAAGGCTCAATAGTGCCTCAGCAATGCCATAGGCTGATCACTTCCATGCCACACTTCACTGATGCTGTAATTTGTGCTAGGAGCAAGTCATTTGCTGTAATATGTGCTGCCGACCAAGTATTGAGTGTACAAATGAACATACTTTAAAGAACTTGAACTTTTCTGTTTTGAAAATCCATTTTTTGATTGATCTTAGGAAATATTCTAATATTTTGAGATACTGGATTTTGGACTTTCATGAGCTGTGCGCTCTAATCATCAAAATTTAAAAAAGAATTTTTTTTTTTTTTTTAAATGTTTTACTTTACATGTAGGGAATCTAGAATATATGAAAGTTTCATTTTTAAAAATAATTTACAATAAAAAAAAAAGAACTTTTTCACGATATTCTAATTATACGACCAGCACCTATATATGTGACATTGACATTTTTGTATTTAAAGGTTGAGGAGTATGCATATTTAGAGACTTTCACAAATATTTTTATTTCAATTCACATTTCTATTTAAAATGGATTGGATATATGGCCTTTTCTCACTCATACTGAAGCATGTTTGTTTGTAGGCAGGTCAATGAACCCCCAGCATGCAGTACACAATGCAGTTTCCAACATTATCTGTTCCATCGTGTTTGGAGATCGCTTTGATTATATGGATAAACGCTTCTCAAACCTTCTGAAGATCTTGAATGAAATCTTAATGCTCGCAGCATCGGCTGTGGGACAGGTATGTTCACATTCTCCATTTTTGACATTTTTTTTATTTTTTTTTTTTACTTACACTGCTGAAAAAATAATCCTCACTGGCTTTCTCTTTATTATGTGTGCATTATCCTCATCTATGTACCCAATCTCCCTCCCATAGAAAATCTTAATTTAAATCAGCGCATCCATACTACATATTTAACTGTATCAGGTAGCGAATCATGTGACCTGCATTCCCATTGCTATATTGCATAACATCATGCATTTGCATGAAGTTGGGCTTACTTTAGTTGACTGCATTTTTAATTATAGTTTTATTATTTTATTTGTCTTCAATCAATGAACATTTAGTTATTCTATACCGCCTTAAAATATTTTTTAAACAAGAAATTGCTCTGCCATTGCAAAATTTCTTATCTAATTGTAAACAAGTATTGGAAGTGATAGATGAACTTCCATATTTTCATCAACTTTTAAATGTAAGTTATATATTAAATATTTACTTAAATATTGATGATAAGATTATTTACATTGTATGGAATGAATAAAATGCAGAAGTCTCAAATGTGAAAAATATTTGAAACACACAGTAAGGCAATCAATCATCTTTTTGTCAATCTTAGTTTGTCAACTTAGCACCCTTCATCAGGCATTTCTGGGTTTCATCCGGGATGAAGTTAAAGAACACAAAGAAACTCTGGATCCAGACAGCCCACGAGACTTCATTGATGCCTACCTGCTGGAGATCGAGAAAGTGAGAACACTGTTACTGAAAGAAGGCTTCTCACATGCATACATGCTGTAGTAAACTGATTTATAGATTTGTTTCACCTGGAGCAGCAAAAGTCCAACGAGGACTCCACGTTTCATGAGGAGAACCTGGTTATGTCAACAGCTGACCTGTTCCTGGCTGGAACCGACACCACAGCGACCACCATCAGATGGGGGCTCATCTTCTTGATTCAAAACCCAGATGTACAAGGTGCTAAAGCTAAACATTAGCAGTTTATAAGAACACTACAGGAATCTTGGTGTTGAAGGCAGAATAATAAGTGAATAAGTAGAAAAAAAAATTCTCACACTTCGGAATTTTTCCCCCTCAGAATTGCAAGTTGTTTAATTTTGAGAAAAAAATAGGGAATTGTGAGATATAAACTTGCAATTTCAGGAAATAAAGTTAGAATTTATATTTCGCAATTCCGACTTTTTCTGACAATTGGGAGTTTGTCTCACAATTCAATAATTTTTTTAGTTCAGTCATTTTCAAATATATATATATATATATATGAGGAAAAAAATAGCGGCAGTCAGAAGAGATATAATTTTACCGTCACTTCCCGCAAACACCCTCACGGCAGCGTTAACTAGTCTTTTAGTAATTTGATGCAATATAATAGTAAATACTAAGTATAGTGTTATAAATGCACATACATACTTTTTTTAAAGGTGAAAATATAAAAAACTGCAGGATTTAAGATATTGATGACCGTTAAAAAGTGTCATCACAGTCTGTGTAATCAGGAATTCGCCCGCGAAATTTCGCAGAGCAACGGTAAAAAATGTGACCATGCCTTTTCTGCAGTTAATTCAGAACTGTATGATGCTCTTGGCATTTTAGCCATTTTCAACACTCACATTTGCTAAGAATCACCTAAAGCTAAAGCACCAGGAAATTGAAATTCCCTTGTATTATCTCACACAGAACGATGTCATGAGGAGATTGTTCGGGTACTGGGTTATGACCACTTGCCCAGCATGGATGACCGTGACAAACTACCGTACACGAACGCCACTGTCCACGAGATTCAGCGCTGTGCCAACATTGTACCATTCGGCGTGATGCATGAAACGATTCAGCCCACAAAACTACGAGGATACGACATTCCCAAGGTAATGAATGAAGTTAAAATCTAGATTCTAGTCATACACGGTCCATCCTGGCTTTTCCTTGGCAGTATATTTGAATAATTTATATTCGGTCAGATCTTTCTTGATGAATCGGTTTATAAACAACATACATGAAGCTTTAAGGATTTTAAATACAGATTTTAAATAAAATGTCTTTTCATACAGTTAACCTCACAATAAGATGCTACCACGGTCATAAATGACCAGCTGTTAAGTTGCTACAATAAATAATCATGCATTTTAAGTGTAAGGATGAAGAGACTAGAATAAGAGATTATATTTATATATTCTTTAACAAATATGTTAATGTTCATGCACTTTTTTGACTAGTAATTTAAACTGTAAGGATAAAGAAACTAGACTAGATATTATATTAAGATTATATAAAGTTGTGTGCTGTGCTTGTCCAGTAAATTAAATCAATCTTATATAAATATGTAATATTATCATGTAAGAGCATTAAGCCAATGTGAATTATGACTGATTCCAGTATGAAACATGGGACGATATAGGAGGTTATAAATTACCCTGAGTTTTAACACTTTTTTTCAACTCTGCTGAACTTTCCTCATACAGGGAACTACAATCTTAGCAAACTTTGCAGCAATTTTCAGCAGTAAGGAACACTGGAAGCATCCCGACTCATTTAACCCAGAGAATTTCCTGGATGAGAACGGACACTTCAGCAAGCCGGAGTGTTTCATTGCATTCTCAATGGGTGAGTCAGGAAATATTGAAATGAATAAACACAAAAGTTACTGGAATAATATTACATGCAAATAAATATCTTATGCATGACTGACAAATACGCATTACATTATGTTTACTAGTTTGTTTAGTTAACGCTATATATATATATATGGATAGAAATTTTATATGAAACTCAAATACATAAATCTTAAATATAGGCCTAAATATTTGTGTGCTGGTTTCTCAGGTCCGAGGGTCTGTCTCGGTGAGACGCTGGCGAGGACGGAGCTCTTCCTGTACATCACGTCTCTCCTACAGCAGATTCATTTCTCCTGGCCACCGGATCCACAGCCCCTGGACATGGATGGGATCATGGGTATTGTCCGCGTTCCTCAGACCTTCAACATCATCTGCCGCAGCAGAGATACGAAAGAGTGACCGTCAGGAACCCCAAATGTCATCATACATACTGAAGAACACAATAGGGACAAAGCTGCTGAGACACACAAGACATGTAGGCTCATCTAAATCATCATATCTAATCAGTTATTCTATACATGAACTCTTGTCAGGTGATTCTGATGATTTCACTGTAGGAAAATAACTTATTTCCAGTTTTTATAACATCTGTTTGACATTGATGCATGGCATGAAACAAAGTTTATCCTTCTGTATTGTGAGGCAAATGAGTGAAACTGCTTCTCAAACAAGAACAAATGTAGGGTGGGACTTGATTTTGTCCATGGGGAATTGATTGGATGGTTGTGGTTTGCTATTGGTGGATCTCATGTGAGTGACAGAGGGCTGCATACTCACTTGAATATTCCATAAAAAACAAGAATGATAAATTTTAGTTTCATGGTGACTAAGAGTTTTGAACATTTATTTAAGCATAGCTTTAAAAATGAAAATGTTTTGTTTGGGGCAGTCATTTTGACATTATTTTATTATGGATGCATGTATTTTATTAATGTATCCACATGTACATGTAATACACATAGTTGTATATGATTTGTATAATGAAATGCTTTTATTACAAATAAAAAATGACATGCAATTGAACAGTTCTCATTTAGAGAATGAAGCATTCCTTTCAGGTCTAAACTCAAAGTCCCTTTAAGACAAGTCATTTCACTCTGCGGCCATCTTTGAAACGCCTCTCGGCATGTAAGTGCAGCTTCTATCTCTTTGGATGGGTAAACATGAAATTCTCCAAAGTTGTTCCCCAAGCTTTCGATTAAATTTCTTATTTGAAAATTTCATATTTGAAATCACCAAAGAAATTTAATCACCAATGAAATTGGTTAAATCTGACAACAACTGTCTCATAAATTTTGTTTCTAAACTCTCGAATCATGACAAAAAACAGCATTTTTCATGCTGGATCAAGCAGCCTGAGTGCGCATCTCTATAGGAAGCGCGCATCTGAGTGAACTGGAGCTTCTAATGGCTGCTGCAGATGACTTTAGAATTGGCTCTTATTTAGAAGGTGGGATTTATTCCGAAGTATTGCGTGTTGCACTTTAACATTACGAGTGCACCGTCTTTCTATAGAGTCTTTGTCTAAAAGTATCTTTTAATTTTTTTCCAGTAACAATGATCGTTATGTCAAACTGCACCAGGGCACACCATCCAGTTGTAGGTTTATGGGTGGAGCCAAAACTCGCATGTGTTTTATGTCCATGTACTGGTTGAGTTACCAGATCATGTGACTTGAGTGTCCATGGTGTGGCATAAACAACGTGGTCATCCTCCACACCCTGAACATGTTTAATCATGCTATATCTGCAATGTTCATTCAGAGTTTGATTTGTCTTATATAATCATCACATTTGCTTGGCTTGGATTTGAAATGTTGTAAAAACGCAGATATGGTGTTTTTATTACTCATCAGGTGAGTAAGGTGTTTTATTGAACAGATAAACTGTCATATGTAGCTCCCTAATAGAGTTGGAAATCATTTATTGTGAAGTGTCATATTCATCCACACAGTCACGCAGAGCCGAAGCACAGCCATAACAATGTTCTTCTGCAAAATGCATGCATAGTCTTGGCTTTATTTAGTTATCTTGTGTTATCTCATGCCAGAGAAGAGCTGTTGTGGCACCATTGGTAAGAGTTGCGGGTAAAACTTCGCCCTCTTGTGTTCGTTTCAATCATTACATAAGAGAAGTTTTGAGAAGGGCTCTAATATGGGGATTAGTGATGCATCAATGCACAGTAATATCCACTGCGTTGAACTGTCAGTAATGCAATACACTTCATTCCTTAATTTTTGACTGTCATAAATCACAAGGGATGCATGTGCACCTGTTTATTACTGTTTCTGCATTAATTTCTTGCTTGAATGTTATAGTTCTGGACCGGAAATCACTGGAGCACCAAAAACTGTTGTTTTTGATTTTTTGTTGACCAGTTAAACTGCAGAAAGTAAGGGGGATGTTAATGTCATGAAACCTGCCAAGAAATGTCCTGGTTCATTTCATACCAAAATCAAAAAATAAAACAAGAAATAAGATTTTTCTTATGAATATGAAAATGAAGATTATTTATTTATTGTGACATTATTTTAATACCAATAACTGTAACCATATTAGTATTAAAATATGATTAATTTTCTTAATACAAAATATAATTTTTAAATGAAACATGACTTGTATCAGTTTAGATGCGATTCACCCAGTTTTTCATATTGGAAAACGTCTAGGTTACTAGTGTAACCCCCGCTCCCAGAAGGAGGGAACGGAGACGTTACGTCGATACTGACGTAATGACGTAATGGGGTCTCGCTAGGGAGCCCAATCACCTCCAAGGATACAAAACAAGCCAATGGGAATTGGCCTGTGAGATTTACATGCCGGGCCCCTCCCCCGGCATCCGGATATAAATAGGGCCGGCATACTCACCTTCATTCATATTTTTGCTGAGGAGCCGAGACAGGTATCTGGCCGCTCAGCGGTGGCTCAAAGCTATGGCAGGGGAACGTAACGTCTCCGTTCCCTCCTTCTGGGAACGGGGGTTACACTAGTAACCTAGACGTTCCCATTCAGTCAGTCACGTTCGACGTTACGTCGATACTGACGTAATGGGGTCCCGTGGAAAACGCCATAGCAACTAAACCACGTTACGAGTGTTAGGGAGGCAGGTGCTGGCAGGCTGAGGCGTGCCAATGCAAGTGCGGCCCATACTCACAACCCTCCAGCGCCCAGAGTAAGCCCAGGAATTCCCCCCCGAGGAGGGGAAAGCTACGGAGACCACACCCTGCCCAAAGGGAGGTAACGTGTGGAGGACACATATGGACTGGTCTGAGAACAGTAACGCATATGGAAGATCTCTGACGTAGGTCCTACCTTCCGGGAGGAACGACTAGCAATCAGAGACGGGGCAAAGCGAAGCGGCCCAGGGAAAGACACGGGTTTACCGTCAGGGAAACCTTACCGTGGACAAACACATATGGGATTACCCGAGGGGAATCACAGCATATGGGCATCTAGCCCAGTACAAGGGCAGACCAACTGGGCATACACACGAGTACTGGACCTAGCGCCGGACGCCTCCGCCACATCTGGCCGCCGCAAGATGCAGGAGGAACTCCACAGGGTTCGCCGTTACGGGGAACTGAACTGAGGAGCGGAAAAAGTGCTCGCATTCCCTCTCCCGAGGGAAATGGCACAGCAAGCGAACACCCATGGCTATCTACGAGTAGATAGCACACGGGTGGACACCAGTTCCACTCGGAGGTTATAATACCTCGCGAATGTATTCGGTGTCGCCCAGCCTGCAGCTCTGCAGATGTCTGCAACAGAGGCGCCGTGCGCCAACGCCCAGGAAAAAGCAACACCCCGAGTGGAGTGAGCTCGCAACCCGAGGGGGCACGGCTCGCCTTGGGACTGGTACGCCAAGGCGACGGCATCCACTATCCAGTGGGCCAACCTCTGTTTGGAGACAGCCTTTCCCTTCTGCTGACCTCCAAAACAGACAAAGAGCTGCTCAGAGCTTCTGAAGCTCTGCGTGCGGTCCACGTAAACGCGCAGGGCACGAACGGGACACAGCAACGCAAGGGCTGGGTCTGCCTCCTCCGGGGGCACTGCTTGCAGGTTCACCACCTGGTCCCTGAAGGGAGTGGTGGGAACCTTGGACACATATCCAGGCCGGGGTCTCAAGATCACGTGAGAGTAGTCCGGCCCGAATTCCAGGCACGAATCGCTGACCGAAAATGCTTGCAGGTCCCCAACCCTCTTGAAGGAGGCGAGCGTGGTCAGGAGCACTGTCTTGAGAGACAGATGTTTCAGCTCAGCTGACTCGAGGGGCTCGAAGGGAGCTCTCCGAAGGCCCGAGAGGGCGATGGAGAGATCCCAGGAGGGAATGAGGTGAGGCCTAGGGGGATTTAACCTCCTGGCGCCTCTGAGGAACCTGATGATCAGGTCGTGCTTTCCTAGTGACTTGCCATCAAGCACATCGTGATGCGCTGCGATGGCGGCCACATAGACCTTCAGGGTGGAAGGGGACAGCCTCCGTTCCAAACCCTCTTGAAGGAAGGAAAGCACAACACCGACCGGGCATTTCCGGGGGTCCTCCCGGCGGGAGGAACACCACTCAACGAACAGACTCCACTTCATGGCATAGGCGCGCCTCGTAGAGGGGGCTCTGGCCGAAGTGATGGTGTCGACTACCGCGGACGGTAGGCCACTCAAGTCTGCCGCGTCCCGTCCAGGAACCACACGTGGAGGTTCCAGAGATCGGGCCGCGGGTGCCATATGGTGCCCTGCCCCTGAGAAAGGAGGTCCTTCCTCAGGGGGATGCGCCAGGGATGGGCTGTCGTGAGGAGCATGAGTTCCGGGAACCAGGTCCGGTTGGGCCAGTATGGCGCAACTAGCAAGACCTGCTCCTCGTCCTCCCTGACCTTGCACAGTGTCTGTGCAAGGAGGCTCACTGGGGGAAACGCATATTTGCGTAGGCCCCGGGGCCAGCTGTGTGCCAGTGCATCCGTGCCGAGGGTCCCCTCGGTCAGCGAATAGAACAACTGGCAATGGGCGGATTCCCGAGAAGCGAACAGGTCCACCTGTGTTTCCCCGAACCGGCTCCATATCAGCTGGACCGCCTGGGGGTGGAGTCTCCATTCCCCCGGGAGCGTGAGCTGTCGTGAGAGCGCGTCGGCCGCACGATTGAGCTCGCCCGGGATGTAGGAGGCGCGCAGTGACCTGAGTCGGCGCTGACTCCACAGGAGGAGATGGCGGGCGAGTTGCGACATGCGACGGGAGCGCAGACCACCCTGATGGTTGATTGTACGCTACCGTCGATGTGTTGTCCGTCTGTACCAGTACATGCTTGCCCTGCAACAGCGGTCGAAACTGGCGCAGCGCAAGGAGTACTGCCAGCAACTCGAGGCAGTTGATGTGCCAGTGGCGATGGGGTCCTGTCCAGGAGCCCGACGCCGACTGGCCACTGCATATGGCACCCCAGCCGGTGGTGGAGGCATCTGTTGTAACAACAACATGCCTGGACACTTGTACTAGGGGCACCCCGGCCCGTAGAAAAGCAAGGTCCGACCGATGCTCTGCACGGCTGAATGTGCGGCGACACTCCGGAGTGACGACCACACGGAGTGAGCCGCGGTGCCATGCCCACCTCGGGACTCGGTCGTGAAGCCAGTGCTGGAGCAGTCTCATATGGAGCAATCCGAGCGGCGTGACCGCGGCTGCGGATGCCATATGCCCCAGGAGCCTCTGAAATTGTTTCAGTGGGACCGCTGTTTTCCGCGAGAACGAGTTCAGGCAGTTCAGCACCGACTGTGCACGCTCGTTGGTGAGACGCGCTGTCATGTTGACCGAGTCCAGCTCCACACCGAGAAAAGAGATGCTCTGCACGGGGCAGAGCTTGCTCTTTTCCCAGTTGACCCGAAGCCCCAACTGGCTGAGGTGACTGAGCACCAGGTCCCTGTGTTCGCACAACTGCTCTCGGGACTGGGCCAGAATGAGCCAGTCGTCGAGGTAGTTGAGGATGCAAACGCCCACTTCCCTGAGCGGGGCAAGGGCCCCCTCTACGACTTTGGTAAAGACGCGAGGAGACAGGGACAGCCCGAAGGGTAGGACCTTGTACTGATATGCCCGCCCCTCGAACGCAAACCGTAGGAACGGTCTGTGTCGAGGAAGGATCGAGACATGAAAGTACGTGTCCTTCAGGTCTATAGCTGCAAACCAATCCCGGGCGTGAACGCATGTGAGAATGCGTTTCACGGTGAGCATCTTGAACGGGAGCTTGTGAAGTGCCCGATTCAAGACACGCAGATCCAGGATTGGTCGTAACCCCCCGCCTTTCATGGGTACTATGAAGTAAGGGCTGTAAAACCCAGACTTCATCTCGGCTTGAGGGACAGGCTCTATAGCGTCCTTCGCCAAAAGAACCGCAATCTCCGCCCGCAGGACAGAGGCGTTGGGACCTGTCACCGAGGTGAACAGAACGCCGCTGAACCTGGGGGGACGCCTGGCGAACTGAATCGTGTAGCCGAGTCTGATTGTCCGAAGGAGCCAACGGGACGGGTTGGGAAGGCGTAGCCACGCCCCCAAGCTCCGTACGAGTGGAACCATCCGGACAACAGAAGTACCCACGGGGGGGCAGCATGGAGCACTGTGGCCCAACTTGGGAGGCAGTGCATCCCGAAGTCGGGGCTGTGAGTGGGGTCCACTCACATGGCTCAGAGTGGGCAGGGTGGCGTGGGAAGGCAGTGCATTCCCGGGGCGCCAAGACCCTGCCCGTGGCGAAGGAAATAGTGGCTGAGAGAGAGGGAGCGAAGGCTCGCTCACCCCCAGCGCAGACCTTCTTATATGACCCAGAGGTTTGCGGCTTGCGGCCAGCGGCGGAACAGAAGGAAAAAACAACACAGGCGAGGAGCAGACGGAGGCACAGCCCGAGGCGGATTGGTGGCATCATCACGCCTGGGCAAGATGTGCTTGATGGCCTCCCTCTGCTTCTGCACCGCTGAGAACTGCTGGGCAAAGTCCTCGACGGTGTCGCCGAAGAGGCCGGCCTGGGAGATGGGAGCATCAAGAAAGCGAGCTTTGTCGACCTCCCTCATCTCAGCCAGGTCCAACCAAAGATGCCGTTCCTGGACCACCAGGGTGGACATCGTTTGACCCAGGGCGCGTGCCGTGACCTTCGTCGCCCGGAGGGCGAGGTCGGTCGCGGCGCGCAGCTCTTGGAGCAACCCTGGTTCAGCACTACCCTTGTGCAGGTCCTTCAGGGCTTTAGCCTGATGGACCTGCAGAATAGCCATGGCGTGCAGGGCAGAAGCCGCCTGTCCAGCAGCGGAGTAAGCCTTGGCCGCGAGAGCGGCCGTGGTCTTACCCGCTTTGGATGGGAGACGCGGACGATTCCGCCAGGTGGCCGCGGACTGTGGGCACAAGTGCACCACAATCGCACGTTCCACCTGCGGGATGTCCACGTAACCCTTGGCGGCTCCTCCATCGAGGGTAGTGAGAGTGGAGGAGGCAGAAGACCGAAGTCTGGCAGTGTGAGGTGCCAACCAGGTCTTCTGGAGCTCCTCATGCACCTCCGGGAAGAACGGCACTGGGGCGGGACGCGGCTGAGCGCTACGCCCCGACCCCAGAAACCAGTCATTCCAGCCGCGAGCGCTCGGGACACGGTGGAGGGTTCCACTCGAGCCCGATGCCCACGGCGGCCCGGGCAAGCATGGCTGTCAGCTCAGAGTCCGCCTCCGACTGAGCAACCGCCCCAGAGGGCGGAAGCTCGGAGTCATCGTCGGACTCTGAACCGTTCAGCCCACTCCCCGATGCAGCGATCGACATCCGATCCTCTTCCGGAGCGCCGAAAGTGACGTGGGGCACCCCCGAAGAGGGCGCCGCGACAGCAGACGGCATCTCAACGGCACATGGTGTTGTTGAGGAGTGGGAGGTTCGTGGGGACGGACCCGACGAAGTGGCTCCCACTGTGATCCTCAGATCTCCCAGAGCACTAGCCTGGCCGGTGGCCGCTACAGCCGCCGGCGCTGGGGTAGTGACAGAGGGGCCTCTCACTTCCGTGTTAAAGAAGGAGAGGCGCGATCTCAACACCTACATGGACAAGCCCTCGCAGTGAGGGCATGTACCATCCACGAGCGCTGACTCAGTGTGCGGTCTACCCAGACACGTGAGACAGTGGTCGTGGCCGTCAGAGGAGGTCAGGAAACGACCGCATCCAGAAACACACGGACAAAAAGACATCTTGAAAAAGACGCTGATCGCCCGTGCTTGCTCTTTCAGTATACCTCACCAGCCGAAGCACCCAGGGATGAGTGTAGCACCGTCCTGTGGGCAGCGCGCCGTCACACCCACCGCTGAGCGTGCCTTTCCCACCAGCTGGAGAGACTCGAGCAGCCACCAGAACCAGAACAAAAACAGCGAGGTAGCAATTAAAATTGCTGTTTTTAGGACCGTGTCCTATAGCAATTATAATTGCTGTTTTTTGCTCTTTTTTTAGAAATTCACTCTTTAGAGGTGAAGTGCGCAGATCCGATGCGATCGGCTCCGAAGCAAAAGTATGAATGAAGGTGAGTATGCCGGCCCTATTTATACCCGGATGCCGGGGGAGGGGCCCGGCATGTAAATCTCACAGGCCAATTCCCATTGGCTTGTTTTGTATCCTTGGAGGTGATTGGGCTCCCTAGCGAGACCCCATTACGTCATTACGTCAGTATCGACGTAACGTCGAACGTGACTGACTGAATGGGAACTTCAATTTAAAAGCCGTTTTTACAGGGTCAGTGTTAATATCTCCCAGCAGTTATTGAGGATGACTGTATGTGCATTGGTTTTAGAAAAGTGTAAAGAGGTTTATAGTTCCTTCAGCTGCCGCAGAGCCGAGGCCAGGTGAACTTTGCCCTCTCGCTGAGTGTTACGTGTGACCTCATTGACCTTCAGAGGACTCAGATTCAGATCAAAGATGAGGCTGTAGTTCAGAATCAGGCGTTTGGCTTGATCTCTGTCCACATAACCTGAAGAACAGTGTTGAAAACATCATTTCAGCTTGCAAAATACCATCACTTCTTAATCCATCACAGTTTAAAATTGCTTTAAAGAGGCCATATTATGTATTTTACAAAGTCTTGATTTTGTTTTTGCGCTCTACTAGAACAGGTTTTCATGCATTATTTTTCTCATATTCTCCATTGTTGCAGCTCCTCTTCTCTCAGTCTGTCAGTAACGCTCTGTTTAGTTCCTGTCTCTATGAAGCCCCTCCTTCTGATAAGCACAATATCCTCTGATTGGTCGGCTGGAGCAGTGTGTTGTGATTGGTCAAGCGATTTGGGAAATGTCCCACCCCTTTCTATAACCGCCAGTTTCAACACACTACTAACTAACTCAACCAGGCCCCGCCCCTTTATTTTGCATATGTCTTGGGCGGGAATTATTTAAATGAGAAATATTGGAACTTTGCAGAGCTTTTTCATGCTCAGACAGCAACATTACACACTAAAGAAAGATGAACATGTAAAAAAGCACAATAGGTCTTCTTTAAAATGAGCATCTTTTGACCAGATAGATAGTATTTCTATGATGGGTTTTGTACCTGTGTTTTTGGTGTCACACATTTGTAAGGCCATCTCCATCTTCTGGAACCTCTGAAGCCATGTTTCCCTTTGGTCTTCAGTCACACTGATCACTGATTCCAGGTCAGTACTGGCCACTGACGCATCCCAGATCTCTGCCTAACGGGGATCATGTTCAAAATATCTTTTTTTATTTCAGAAAACTGCAGAAAAGATAATATTCTGGCTATTTTATCAGGCTCAGTGACAGACCTCAACACTTTGCGGTTTCTCATCTTGCACGGCTCTCTGTATGAACTGCAGCAGTTCTTTATAATGCACCTGCAAAGTGTGATGGTGAGTACAATGCACTGCACATAATAAAACAATCACTTTCACTCGCATATGTCTATTAAAACTTTGACAAAAAAAATCACACCGAAACATTCAAATCTGCATTCGTGCTGCCGCTGATCCAGAGAGAGCAGTTGTCATGTTTAGGTATGAAACAGCTTCACAAACCACTTTCAACCACAGATTATCATTATTTCTATGTAACAAATATTATTATCATAGAAGAACTGAGATAACATTTATAGTTTGGATATAAACACCAATGTCTACGGAAGCGATCAAAATACAGTAAATCACCTTTTGAAAGTAACTTGATGTTTCAAATAACGATTGTATCGATTACATCATTATGCCAGTAGGTGGTGAAAAGTGACTGTTAAAATATATATATATATATATATATATATATATATATATATATATATATATATATGTCACTGAGTCATTCATTCAAGAGATTCGTTCAAAAAATGCTGGTTCACACAGTAATGAAACAATAAAGTATTTATGAGTGAGTCATTGAATCATTCACTCAAACTCAAAAAATTCATTCAGATTAATTACACATTAAATAGACTGCAGCAATTAACATTTGTCTGAACCTCTAGTAAATTACATTTGTACATTTTGTTTAGTTGTCTGTTCAGAATCACGATCTTTGTAATTCTCAATTTATCTAAATCGTGCAGCTCTATTAAAACGTATTTTGTGGCAAAAACCATGACAATAATTTGTTGTTTTCATCCTATTGTTTACTATATTTATTTGCTTGGTCGGTGTCACTGTGGGTTTTGTTTCTTTTGCGGTTCTACAGTTGTATGCAAATGTTTAGGAACCCCTGACAATTTCCATGATTTTCATTTATAAATATTTGGGTGTTTGGATCAGCAATTTCATTTTGATCTATCAAATAACGGAAAGACACAGTAATACGAACGGAAGGACGTTTGACAACCAATCAGATTTGAGTATTCAGCCCTGTAGTATAAGTTGAAATAAACCACATATAAAATGTTTTTTTCTACTATTTTAAAGGTGCAATATGGAGAATTTTCTGTCCACTAGAGGTCGCTAGAAGCCTATTCAAAACAAAGGCGTCATTTGATGATGCCAAGTTTGGGGACACGTGGTTTCCACCTCACAGCCGGTGGAAAATAATCGGGACAGGACTCGGCAAGAAATCATGTTCATGGATGCGATTATTAACGTTATTGTAGTATGAAGCAGAGCAGGACCGAGGGTTGTGGGAGCTGAACGAGGAGCTGGAGCGATTGATCAACACACGTCTCATGAGCAGCGGGACTTTTATTATGACACAGTCGCTTTTCCGGTCATGAGTATGAGGTAACACAGCTCTGTTTATCATATTAGATACATCTGAGTGTGTTGAAAATGATGTTAAAATGTTACTCTGTGCGTTCGCTCGGCGGCTGCTGTGAGACACTGTTACACACTGCAGAAAACTAGATCGATTTTATTAAATGCTGGATGGCTTGTGTTGATGAATTCATTTTGTTGAATGCAAATAACCCTGAAACTGTACAGTGACTAACTGAATAACAATATTTGCTGTAATTCTCAAAGGTTCAGATGAAAACTGAAGTACCTGCTCCGGGTCTCTGGTGTCACTGAAGGATCTGAACACACAGGCCAGTGTGCTGAGCTTCAGAGGCATCTGCAGTCGGAGGAAGAGGTATGTAAGTTCTGACTGATGGAGGATTCCTGACTGGGACGGGTCGAGTGATGTCACTTCCTCCTCAATGCTCTGGAATGTGTGTGGTTCCCAGTCCTGCAGTTCCTCT
>NC_063067.1:3518756-3731256 GCF_018812025.1 Megalobrama amblycephala
TTCACAAACTCTTGATTTTGTTTTTGGCTCTACTAGAATAGGTTTTCATGGTTGAATGTTCAAAAAACACATTATTTTTCACATATCTGACATTGTTGCAGCTCCTCTCTTCCCAGTCTGTCAGTAATGCTCTGTTTAGTTCTTGTCTCTATGAAGCCCCTTCTTCTAAAAAAAAGCACAATGTTTTCAACCCAAGGGCTGGGTAAATATTGGACAGAACACACGTTGGGTTCATTTTACCCAGCAAATTGGGTTGTTTATTTAACCAAGCATAATGGGTTAATTTTTACTATAATACTAGCTTTTTTTTCCTTTCTTTTTTTACTTCCTACTTGAATTAATGTTTACGGATTAACTTAAATCCCCTCAACTTATTTAAATACTCACATCGCGCCCCTGTATGTTATTACGTCTGACCCAGGATCTGGTTAACACAAAAACTACCCAAACACTGGATTGTTACGTCTGACCCCGGGAGCTGAGTAACACAAAAACTACCCAAACACTGGGTTGTTACGTCTGACCCAGGATCTGGGTAAAACAAAAACTACCCAAACACTGGGTTGTTACGTCTGACCCAGGATCTGGGTAAAACAAAAACTACCCAAACACTAGGTTGTTACGTCTGACCCAAGAGCTGGGTAACACAAAAACTACCCAAACACTGGGTTGTTACGTCTGACCCAGGAGCTGGGTAACACAAAAACTACCCAAACACTGGGTTGTTACGCCTGACCCAGGAGCTGTTACGTCTGACCCGGGAGCTGGGTAACACAAAAACTACGCAAACACTGGGTTGTTACGTCTGACCCAGGAGCTGGGTAACACAAAAACTACCCAAACACTGGGTTGTTATGCCTGACCCGGGAGCTGGGTAACACAAAAACTACGCAAACACTGGGTTGTTACGTCTGACCCAGGAGCTGGGTAAAACAAAAACTACCCAAACACTGGGTTGTTACGCCTGACCCGGGAGCTGGGTAACACAAACCTACTCAAACACTGGGTTGTTACGTCCGACCCGGGAGCTGGG
Organism: Megalobrama amblycephala; assembly: GCF_018812025.1. Lineage (NCBI taxonomy): Eukaryota > Metazoa > Chordata > Actinopteri > Cypriniformes > Xenocyprididae > Megalobrama > Megalobrama amblycephala. Next base: position 3,519,790 of record NC_063067.1, read on the forward strand.
TAACACAAAAACTACCCAAACACTGGGTTGTTACGCCTGACCTGGGAGCTGGGTAAAACAAAAACTACCCAAACACTTGGTTGTTACGTCTGACCCAAGAGCTGGGTAAAACAAAAACTACCCAAACACTGGGTTGTTACGTCCGACCCGGGAGCTGGGTAACACAAAAACTACCCAAACACTGGGTTGTTACGTCCGACCTGGGAGCTGGGTAACACAAAAACTACCCAAACACTGGGTTGTTACGCCTGACCCGGGAGCTGGGTAAAACAAAAACTACCCAAACACTTGGTTGTTACGTCTGACCCAAGAGCTGGGTAAAACAAAAACTACCCAAACACTGGGTTGTTACGTCCGACCCGGGAGCTGAGTAACACAAAAACTACCCAAACACTGGATTGTTACGTCTGACCCCGGGAGCTGAGTAACACAAAAACTACCCAAACACTGGGTTGTTACGTCTGACCCAGGATCTGGGTAAAACAAAAACTACCCAAACACTGGGTTGTTACGTCTGACCCAGGATCTGGTTAACACAAAAACTACCCAAACACTGGGTTGTTACGTCCGACCTGGGAGCTGGGTAACACAAAAACTACCCAAACACTGGGTTGTTACGCCTGACCCGGGAGCTGGGTAAAACAAAAACTACCCAAACACTTGGTTGTTACGTCTGACCCAAGAGCTGGGTAAAACAAAAACTACCCAAACACTGGGTTGTTACGTCCGACCCGGGAGCTGGGTAACACAAAAACTACCCAAACACTGGGTTGTTACGTCCGACCCGGGAGCTGGGTAACACAAAAACTACCCAAACACTGGGTTGTTACGCCCGACCCGGGAGCTGGGTAACACAAACCTACCCAAACACTGGGTTGTTACGTCCGACCCGGGAGCTGGGTAACACAAAAACTACCCAAACACTGGGTTGTTACGTCTGACCCGGGATCTGGGTAAAACAAAAACTACCCAAACACTGGGTTGTTACGCCTGACCCGGGAGCTGGGTAAAACAAAAACTACCCAAACACTGGATTGTTACGCCTGACCCGGGAGCTGGGTAAAACAAAAACTACCCAAACACTTGGTTGTTACGCCTGACCGAAGAGCTGGGTAAAACAAAAACTACCCAAACACTTGGTTGTTACGTCTGACCCAAGAGCTGGGTAAAACAAAAACTACCCAAACACTGGGTTGTTACGTCTGACCCAGGATCTGGTTAACACAAAAACTACCCAAACACTGGGTTGTTACGTCCGACCTGGAGCTGGGTAACACAAAAACTACCCAAACACTGGGTTGTTACGCCTGACCCGGGAGCTGGGTAAAACAAAAACTACCCAAACACTTGGTTGTTACGTCTGACCCAAGAGCTGGGTAAAACAAAAACTACCCAAACACTGGGTTGTTACGTCCGACCCGGGAGCTGGGTAACACAAAAACTACCCAAACACTGGGTTGTTACGTCCGACCCGGGAGCTGGGTAACACAAAAACTACCCAAACACTGGGTTGTTACGCCCGACCCGGGAGCTGGGTAACACAAACCTACCCAAACACTGGGTTGTTACGTCCGACCCGGGAGCTGGGTAACACAAAAACTACCCAAACACTGGGTTGTTACGTCTGACCCGGGATCTGGGTAAAACAAAAACTACCCAAACACTGGGTTGTTACGCCTGACCCGGGAGCTGGGTAAAACAAAAACTACCCAAACACTGGATTGTTACGCCTGACCCGGGAGCTGGGTAAAACAAAAACTACCCAAACACTTGGTTGTTACGCCTGACCGAAGAGCTGGGTAAAACAAAAACTACCCAAACACTTGGTTGTTACGTCTGACCCAAGAGCTGGGTAAAACAAAAACTACCCAAACACTGGGTTGTTACGTCTGACCCGGGAGCTGGGTAACACAAACCTACCCAAACACTGGGTTGTTACGTCTGACCCAGGAGCTGGGTAACACAAAAACTACCCAAACACTGGAAAAATAACTTGGGTAGAAAAAATAGCCCAAGATATTTTAGAGTGTACCATAACTGCAAGTTTCAACACACTACTAACTAACTCAACCAGGCCCCGCCCCTTTGTTTTGGGTGAGAATTATTTAAATATTGTGACGTGTTCATTCCCGGAAGAAAACTCAAGACTACAATGGAGGCATTTCACTGAGTTCAGAAAAAGTGTCCACTGATATAGAGAATAACTTCCTGTTTTTTACCGAAATGCGTCTCTGTTCATGACATTAATCATCTGAGTGTGTTTGCTATCTTGCAGACAGGCTGATAGGGCTGAAATGAAGATAAATGAAAACCATGAGGCTCATGGGTGACGCATTTAAACATTTATCTCAGCACGTTTTATTTAAAGTCTTTTTTTTCATTTTGTTTTTTCTCTCTCATTATCAATATTACTTCTATTCTAGGCCTAACAAATGTAAAGACAATTTCCCCATTTCAGTCTTATTGAATGATAAAACTTCTGGTTACTGTGTTTATATCAGGCTGAAATCTAATGATATGTTTAACGGTGCACTGATAAGGTTGGCTGAGCATTACCGAGGATGGGATTTGTCTCTGTTTGACACTTTCCTGTGCTGTAATCTCATATCAAGATTTCATGTCTTCTCATTTCAGAACCAGACAAAAGCTGCTCTGCTGTCACATATGTCTTATATAAGTCGTTTGTGTTTATTTAGCTCGGAGGACGACCAGTGTTCATTATTCAAAACATTTGTGACTACAGCCTCATTTGAGGAGTTCATTTTTGTGAGTTTGTATCTCATGGCTTCCTGATGGTCAAACAAACTCCTAACCCTAAAACTACAAACTCTAAAATCTGATTTTGATGGACAGGAACAGGTCTTACGGTAAGTGCCATACTTAAATAATCACCACACTAATATGAAGTTTATTTCACCCATAAATGACAATTATGATTATTATTTACTCACTCATATTTTAAATATTTCTCATGCCATTGTTTCCCATACAACAACATGGCTCAGATAAGAACAAAAAAAATTACATTTTCCCAAATTATATATAATGTATAATGAAATCAAGTACCTTATTGCTTTTATAAAACTTCTACTATACAAATATTAAGAACAGAAATGTTCAGCAATACTTTATAATAGTTTATAAAACAAAACATTCTTTAACATATTGCATTAGATACATCTAAACATGATACAGCCTTTATTAATCTTTCTTAATGTGTAATAGATACTATTTTTATGTCAATTTAATGTTCATTTAATTATATTAATACTCATTTATAAACTTGCAGTTTTACAAAATTACCATTAAAGGTGCAGTGAGCAAATTCTGAGAAACAACCCAAACAAACACAACCCTCCCTTCATTGCTCTGCCCCCAAATGCACAAACACACAATGTGGATGTCTCTTTATCATAGCAGAAGGGTAGCAAAAAAGCTGCTGATGATGAATAAACGACAAGGAAGAACAAAAAAGGAACATACAGCACACAAGTATATACAAGCAAGAGTTGGTTGTTAGTCGCGTATGGAGCAGAAACGATGCAACCTCTGCATCCATTTTCAGGTTTTTCCGCTTCAGTCTCTACAGCGCAGGAAAGTTTTTCTAATATTAACGTGGATCCTAAAGCTCTTGTCTGATCATAACCAGTGATATTCTTCTGAGCTTTTCTCTTTTGTAATGTCTCTCAGCCATCTCTCTTTCTACAGTCTTTCTTCAAATCTCCCTCTTGCTCACTCTCTCTCCTCCTCCATCATGAGTGGACACGCCCCCTACTGCGGATTGGTTCACTCTCTCCTCCCCCATCATGAGTGGACACGCCCCCTACTGCTGATTGGCTCACTCTCTCCCCTCCCCCATCATGAGTGGACACGCCACCTACTGCTGATTGGCTCACTCTCTCTCCTCCCCCATCATGAGTGGACACGCCACCTACTGCTGATTGGCTCACTCTCTCTCCTCCCCCATCATGAGTGGACACGCCCCCTACTGCTGATTGGCTCACTCTCTTTCCTCCCCCATCATGAGTGGACACACCCCCTACTGCTTATTGGCTCACTCTCTCTCCTCCCCCATCATGAGTGGACACACCCCCTACTGCTGATTGGCTCACTCTCTCCCCTCCCCCATCATGAGTGGACACGCCACCTACTGCTGATTGGCTCACTCTCTCTCCTCCCCCATCATGAGTGGACACGCCACCTACTGCTGATTGGCTCACTCTCTCTCCTCCCCCATCATGAGTGGACACACCCCCTACTGCTGATTGGCTCACTCTCTTTCCTCCCCCATCATGAGTGGACACACCCCCTACTGCTTATTGGCTCACTCTCTCTCCTCCCCCATCATGAGTGGACACACCCCCTACTGCTGATTGGCTCACTCTCTCCCCTCCCCCATCATGAGTGGACACGCCACCTACTGCTGATTGGCTCACTCTCTCTCCTCCCCCATCATGACTGGACACACCACCTACTGCTGATTGGCTCACTCTCTCTCCTCCCCCATCATGAGTGGACACGCCCCCTACTGCGGATTGGTTCACTCTCTCCTCCCCCATCATGAGTGGACACGCCCCCTACTGCTGATTGGCTCACTCTCTCCCCTCCCCCATCATGAGTGGACACGCCACCTACTGCTGATTGGCTCACTCTCTCTCCTCCCCCATCATGAGTGGACACACCCCCTACTGCTGATTGGCTCACTCTCTTTCCTCCCCCATCATGAGTGGACACACCCCCTACTGCTGATTGGCTCACTCTCTCTCCTCCCCCATCATGAGTGGACACACCCCCTACTGCTGATTGGCTCACTCTCTCCCCTCCCCATCATGAGTGGACACGCCACCTACTGCTGATTGGCTCACTCTCTCTCCTCCCCCATCATGACTGGACACACCACCTACTGCTGATTGTCTCACTCTCTCTCCTCCTCCATCATGAGTGGACACGCCCCCTACTGCGGATTGGTTCACTCTCTCCTCCCCCATCATGAGTGGACACGCCCCCTACTGCTGATTGGCTCACTCTCTCCCCTCCCCCATCATGAGTGGACACGCCACCTACTGCTGATTGGCTCACTCTCTCTCCTCCCCCATCATGAGTGGACACGCCACCTACTGCTGATTGGCTCACTCTCTCTCCTCCCCCATCATGAGTGGACACACCCCTACTGCTGATTGGCTCACTCTCTTTCCTCCTCCATCATGAGTGGACACACCCCCTACTGCTTATTGGCTCACTCTCTCTCCTCCCCCATCATGAGTGGACACACCCCCTACTGCTGATTGGCTCACTCTCTCCCCTCCCCCATCATGAGTGGACACGCCACCTACTGCTGATTGGCTCACTCTCTCTCCTCCCCCATCATGACTGGACACACCACCTACTGCTGATTGGCTCACTCTCTCTCCTCCCCCATCATGAGTGGACACGCCCCCTACTGCTGATTGGCTCACTCTATCCTCCCCAATCATGAGTGGACACGCCCCCTACTGCTGATTGGCTACAAGTGTGTTGTGGTGCTCAGTCCGACCCACTTTCAACAGCGTTTCTCAGAAATCGCTTACTGCACCTTTAACTTAGATTAACAAATGCTGTAAAAGTGTTTTACTTTATTAGTTCATGATACCAAAGCACTAATGTTATTGAACTCTGTTCAATAAAAGTTATTACATTTTTGTTAAAAAGTTGCTGGGTAAAGCGAAAGTACCATTGTGTGATGCACTGTATAGTGAACCAGTGTTTGTTACTTTATTGTGTATTTTAGCATAATTGAAATTCTGACCAATCAGCATCCAGAATCAGAGCTATCTGTTTTGTTCTTTGTTACACGCAGGTAATGAATGATTGTGAGCGGATGTGTTTCTCATTATCTCTATCAGTGTGATTGCATCCAGTGCAGCTGCTTTTTCCAGCCATAATCATGTTTTTGTCACTTTTGTTGAAGAGTTATGTCGCGGCGATCTGCGAGTCGGTCTTTAATTGATCAGCTTCACAATTAAACACGGAACAAGGCCCGTCTTTCTGTTTCTCTCTCTCTTTCTCTGTCTGTCTTTGTATGTCTGGCAGCAGCCGCTCTGAATCAGGTTATCCTCTGACAGATAATGGATGTAGCCGGTATCTAAGCATGCTCCCCAAAGCCAGCTCAATCCCTCCAACAAGATAAAGCCAACAAATTACGCGGCCTGAAAAAAAAAAAACACTCTGAAGCCAAACACGGCAGGAGAGAGAGAGAAAGGAGGCAAAGATGTAAAGAAAGAGAGGACACAGGTGAAAGAATAAATGTGCTTAGAGATTAATTGATAATTTGGTGTGTGATTCTCTCGTCGTTAACCTTTACCGCAGCGCAAATGACGCGTCACTCCATTTAAACAATGGGGTTGTCCGGAGCGGCCGATTGTGTATCTGCTGTCAGAGAGACGCTGTGGAGGAGCATTGATCAAGAGCTCCACATCAGTCTAAATGTGCAGGAGTCTCTCAGCGCTCCGTTCATTCATCACTCGAGCCTCCTCCTGTTCGCGTCCATCCTTATTAATGTCCTCTATGAATGTCAGCACCTCCCTCGTAAGTACGGCCGAGGGAGATCGTCCACACATCCTTCATATTTCCTCAAGGTCTTTGGGAGTTTTAGTGAGGCTGGAACTGAAAGTTTTCCAAGAGGCCTTTAAAGAGCTAACAGTTCACCCATAAATGATTACTTTGTCATCATTCACCTCTTATCGTGTTTCAGGCTTTTAATGTGTTATTTTCGAAATGTCATGCCTTCTTTCTTACATTTCAAAAATAAAGTAATAAAGAACCTTTAACATTCCACAAAAGGTTCCTTATAGTATTAAAATTATCTTGACACTAAGAAAAAAAAAAGGTTCTTGTTCACTGAAAGGTTATTTGGGATCCAAAATGGTTCTTCAGTGGCATTGCTGTGAAACAAACAAACAAATTTTTTTAGAACCTTTATTTTTAAGAGTGTATAGAACAACATGGCTCCAATATATATATACAGTGGGTACGGAAAGTATTCAGACCCCCTTAAATTTTTCACTCTTTGTTATATTGCAGCCATTTACTAACATCATTTAAGTTCATTTTTTTTTCCTCATTAATGTACACACAGCACCCCATATTGACAGAAAAACACAGAATTGTTGACATTTTTGCAGATTTATTAAAAAAGAAAAACTGAAATATCGCATGATCCTAAGTATTCAGACCCTTTGCTGTGACACTCATATATTTAACTCAGGTGCTGTCCATTTCTTCTTATTATCCTTGAGATGGTTCTACACCTTCATTTGAGTCCAGCTGTAATTGATTATACTGATTAGACTTGATTAGGAAAGCCACACACCTGTCTATATAAGACCTTACAGCTCACAGTGCATGTCAGAGCAAATGAGAATCATGAGGTCAAAGGAACTGCCTGAAGAGCTCAGAGACAGAATTGTGGCAAGGCACAGATCTGGCCAAGGTTACAAAAAAATTTCTGCTGCACTTAAGGTTCCTAAGAGCACAGTGGCCTCCATAATCCTTAAATGGAAGACGTTTGAGATGACCAGAACCCTTCCTAGAGCTGGCCGTCTGGCCAAACTGAGCTATCGGGGGAGAAGAGCCTTGGTGAGAGAGGTAAAGAAGAACCCAAAGATCACTGTGGTTGAGCTCCAGAGATGTAGTCGGGAGATGGGAGAAGGTTGTAGAAAGTCAACCATCACTGCAGCCCTCCACCAGTCGTGGCTTTATGGCAGAGTGGCCCGACGGAAGCCTCTCCTCAGTGCAAGACACATGAAAGCCTGCATGGAGTTTGCCTGAAGAACACCTGAAGGACTCCAAGATGGTGAGAAATAAGATTCTCTGGTCTGATGAGACCAAGATAGAACTTTTTGGCCTTAATTCTAAGTGGTATGTGTGGAGAAAACCAGGCACTGCTCATCACCTGTCCAATACAGTCCCAACAGTGAAGCATGGTGGTGGCAGCATCATGCTGTGGGGGTGTTTTTCAGCTGCAGGGACAGGATGACCGCTTGCAATTGAGGGAAAGATGAATGCGGCCAAGTACAGGGATATCCTGGATGAAAACCTTCTCCAGAGTGCTCAGGACCTCAGACTGGGCTGAAGGTTTACCTTCCAACAAGACAATGACCCTAAGCACACAGCTAAAATAACGAAGGAGTGGCTTCACAACAACTCTGTGACTGTTCTTGAATGGCCCAGCCAGAGCCCTGACTTAAACCCAATTGAGCATCTCTGGAGAGACCTAAAAATGGCTGTCCACCAACGTTTACCATCCAACCTGACAGAACTGGAGAGGATCTGCAAGGAGGAATGGCAGAGGTTCCCCAAATCCAGGTGTGAAAAACTTGTTGCATCTTTCCCAAAAAGACTCATGGCTGTATTAGATCAAAAGGGTGCTTCTACTAAATACTGAGCAAAGGGTCTGAATACTTAGGACCATGTGATATTTTAACTTTTTTAATAAATCTGCAAAAATGTCAACAATTCTGTGTTTTTCTGTCAATATGGGGTGCTGTGTGTACATTAATGAGAAAAAAAAAATGAACTTAAATGATTTTAGCAAATGGCTACAATATAACAAAGAGTAAAAAAAATTTAAGGGGGTCTGAATACTTTCTGTACCCACTGTATATATATATATATATATATATATATATATATATATTTTTTTTTTTTTTTTTTTTTTTTTTTCCATTCTCCATATTTGAATTGGTGGGTCACATTTGTTTACAGCACAAGTGAGAAACTGAACGAGAATCTGAACATGAATGAGACTTCAAAGCTTTGGTGGAGGCGAAGATTATCAGTAGCTGGCTTTCTATCCTCATATGATGGATCATAAAATGGTGCATAGAAACACCAAGATACACATTAAAATTACATGATTGCTTGCGGTAGATACATTTTTGACATATACATTTATAAGGCATGAACATAAACTAAGATGGCAATACACTGGCGTTCCATTTTTTATTTTGCACAGATTTCCCCCGCAAATGATGATTTTGTTCTTCTGAGCACATGGGATGCACACAATGCTTCTTTATTTGCAAACTGTTTTTATATTTAATGTTGTCATTTTATTATTTTACATTGTTTTCATTTATATTTTATTTTCCAGTTATTTTTAACATAAATTAATTTTGCAACTTGAATCGAAACTTAAAAATGTCTTAAAAAGGACCTAATATGCCCCTTTTTACAAGATGTAAAATAAGTCTCTGATGTCCCCAGAGTGTATATGTGTGTATGTAGCTCAAAAAAAACCCCACATATCATTTTTTTATAGCATGTTAAAATTGCCTTTTTGGATGTGAGCAAAAACGTGCCGTTTTTGTGTGTGTCCCTTTAAATACAAATGAGCTGCAGCTCCCGGCCCACTTTCAAGAAGAGGGCGGAGCTTCAAGAGCTCATGCTCCGGCATACTGGCGGCAGCAACAAAACAGGACAATCTCACGCACTGAAAATGCCAGAAACTGTCAGTAGTGGTGTTCAGCCTTATATGTTTCAAAATCAACCTTTGTGAAAATCCAGCGTTGAAAAGATCCTCGTTCATTGGTACATTGGTACATCCCAAAACACAACACTTTTAATGCCTCTTTGGCACAGATATTGTACAACTCTAGCTGCTACAGTAAATTATCCCTCTAATGTCACCTTGGAAAACTTTTCAGCCCTCCCAATATCTCTTCACAGAAAAAAAATCATGCTGACCTGATTTGAAAATTACCTGAAATTGTCTGGACATCAGTTGTTTTTTGTCATGCAATAGAGGATTGTTGCTGGAAAGATCTGGAGCAGGTCCGCTGTGACATAATTATTCAAGGTGCATTTTGTCTATAACCTTCACAAACGGCGCCGTTCATCCATCCAGAGCCTCGCGTTTGGGTGGGAAATGTAGCAGTACCAGGGTTCAGTGCGAGACCTCAGGAGGCAATGAAGCAATACGTTTCCATCTTCCTGAAGGTCACCTGACCTACATGTGCTGCTGGAAGTCAGATACATTTTTTCTATCTGCCTGTTTGTACAGAGATTTATCAGTGTCACTCCTTAAAATGCAAGTAAATGCACATATTTTGTTCCTAATAACAGATATTAAGACATTTTCACAACTGTTTTGTAAGGCTTAACCATGGCATGAAATCAATACTGACTATACTTACTTTACTAATATACTGTATGTTCATAGTGTTTTTGTGCATCATTCAGTGCAACAAAAAAAAGAGTTTGTCATTGAATTGCATTTTTTTGGCAATGATTTTGCTTGGAATCAGTGTACATCACAAGGGAATGACGTTTCATGTTGTCTTCATGCTTCTGAACATTTTACGGCATTGCTGAGATATTTTAGTTGTTCTCGAAATGGTGATAAATAATACAGGAGAGCACTCATGCGTCGGTTCAGATGAGTCCTGCAGATGCAACTGACCTAGAAAGACAGTAAAAACACAAGAGGAAAAAAAGACAAAGGGTCACTTCAGTCAGTTCAGTTACTTTATCTTCAGCTTGACAACATGTTGAATGTCACCTAAGACCAGTTGGAAACATCTCCTTCACTTGAACCAATACATAAATACACAATAACAATATGCAAGCTAAGTCTTCAACCCACTTAGACTGGCTGATTGACATGTAAAGTGATTAATGCTGCATTCCAGTCCTCTGGAAATCAGAATTACACCATGATGTGTGTTCAAATGATTTTTGCACGCTTTTACTTGATAATGTATTTCTCTACAAAGGCAGGAAACATTTTAGCCCTAATGCAACATAATGAAGAGCAAAGGATGTGCATTAGGCGAGTAATTGATGTTTTATCTATGTATTTTGTCATTCTTGGTATCACAGAATGATGGAAAACAGCCCCCCCAATAATTAGAAATGGCCAAATTGTCCCAATTTTTGAAATTCTTGCACTGCTCTGCTGCACTCCATTACGCAGCGCTCTGTATGTTGTTAGGATGGCAAAATCCTAATTCTGTTCTATTTCTTTATGCTTTATAAAAAATTGCCCCCCCCCAATGATCAAGACATGGTTACAGCCTTGATGGGAATTGTAGTCCGATCGCACATGTCTGTCTGTCTCATTAATCAGCTAAATGAGTAGGACTGGGGCAGTACATCGTTTCTCGATTCACGATACAAAGCATCTGGAACGATTCTGATATTTTCCGATGTATCGCGATTCTCTCCAGAATCGATTCTGAGCTTAGTTTTTAACAGCAGATGGCACTACATGCTTTAGAAACCGATCATATTCTGTTTGCTTCCAGTTCCTTTACACACACCACTTAAACATAAAATAATCATTCATAAGGTTCGAAAAGGTTTAAGCGAATTACAAGGGTGTTCACAGTGGGCTGTTTACATTAATCTCGCTTCATTAAAGCATTCTGAGCCGAGGTGCAAGTATATTTAACCACTTAAATGACTAAGCCGAAGGCACGATCGCTGTCTAGAACTCTTCTTCGTGAGCCTTTGTTTGCGGTTAAAAACCAGCCTAGAGCGCCATCTGCTGTTAAAACTAAGCTCAGAATTGATTCGAGAGGGAAAATATCAGAATCGATCCAGAATCATTGTATGTATTGAGAATCGATGTATTGTCCCAGCCCTATAAATGAGTAGTGTTTTCTGGCAAAGGTTTTTACTGTATTTCTTATTTCTTAAATAAATGCAGCCTTTTCAAGACTTCTTTCAGAAACATTAATAAAATCTTTCCGGCCCTAAACTTTTGAACGGTAGAGTAGGCTAGAGGTTGCATTGTTTTTCTTTTAAAGGATTAGTTCACTTTCAAATGAAAATTACCCCAAGCTTTACTCACCCTCAAGCCATCCTAGGTGTATATGTCTTTCTTCTTTCTGATGAACACAATCTAAGAAATATTAATAAATATCCTGATGCATCCGAGCTATATAATGGCAGTCAGTGGGATCAATGAGTATGAGCTGAAGAAAGTGTCTCCATCCACATCCATCCATCATAAACGTACTCCACACAGCTCCAGAGGGTTAATAAAGTCCTTCTGAAGCAAAGCGATGCGTTTGTGTAAAAAAAAAAAAAATCCATATTTAACAAGTTATGAAGTAAAATATTTAGCTTCCGCCAGACCAACTTACATATTTAAATTACGGAAAAAACAAAACTGGTGTCACGTCAGTTATGCTTTTTCCATACGTTGAATACGGAAGGCGTAGGACATATCATAAGCTTTTTGAACTGTGAGAGTTTTACAATTTCTTCGTAAGTTGAATACGGAAGGTGGTCTGGCTGAAGCTAGGTATTTTACTTCATAACTTGTTAAATATGGATTTTTTTTTTTTTTTACACAAACGCATCGCTTCGCTTCAGAAAGCCTTTATTAACCCCCTGGAGCTGTGTGCCATCCCGCTCACTGCCATTATTAAGCTCGGATATGTCAGGATATTTATAAATTTATCTACGATTGTGTTCATCAGAAAGAAGAAAGTCATACACACCTAGGATGGCTTGAGGGTGAGTAAAGCTTGGGCTAATTTTCATTTGATAGTGAACTAATCCTTTAAAAACGTTGCTGTCTTACATTGGTATTTTTCCTAATATTTTGATACAAAGAGGTTTTAATTAAAATAGTTATGAATAAATATGAATGTGAACTATCTGTAGGTATGCCATCTGAGGGTGAGACTATATTAAACATACAAAGGTAGAAATTCAGTTTGATATTGAGCTGAATGAAACTTGAATGAAATCTTTTTTACACTTTTCAAGAGTAAATGTTGGATTTTCAAAGAGCCGCTGCTCACGGATGATTGCCTTCCCACCTTTATGCCATTTTATGACAGTGTGTTATCCGCCACTGATAAGGAAGCTTTGCTGACAGACAGAGAGACTGACGGTCTGTCATGGGCTCATTGCACATTGGAAAAAGCCTGCCGCTTGATCCGGTTTAACTTGCTACTAAAAGGGGTCAGCGCTGGATTTACCCCAGGTGCTCATGCGTTTCTTTAAATGCTAACCAATGCAAATAGCCACTGTTATATCTCAATTATGCCAAATTATTTAAATCCAACAATACTTTAGATCCGTAATGTGTGCCGGGAATGACGGATGCCAGCTGTTTGTCAAACTCAGACAAAGCCCTGTTTGGTCTGAAGCATTGATGGTTTCTCTCTGCAATAGTGTTCCAGCTTACCCAGGGGACGAGGACGGATAATGGAAGTTCAGAGCCGAAATGCTTGGGGGTTTGATGGGACCGCCACGTGCCTTTTCCCTCTGGATCCACCTGAAGGATTCATTGAAACGGCACTGAAAGGCATAAAATGAAATTGAAAATATTTGTTTAAAACTCTTTGATGTGACTGATTGAAATGTGTCTCATGGCTTGTTTCTGTTCAGCAAGATAAACAAAACATCATGAGCTAATTCGATTTATACACCTCACGTTTAACTTTTTATTATTTTATTTGTTAATTCAAGAACAACTATTGATCATACGGTTAGTGATTTAGTAGTATTAATATTAAGAATTAAATTTGGTATCAATTATTAAAGAGGCTATTTATGTAGAAGTCAGAAACCCTTGTTATTAGCGGCACTGGTGGCCGTTAAGTGAACTGCAGCCAGAAACGTTTTGCTCGTGCTCGAAGTTCCTCAAACTCATGCACACCTAAAATACAAGAGACTGAACGTGATTCGAGGCCCCACGGCAAAGTTCTGTTTCATTCTTCATTTAGAAAGAAGTTGGAAATACCTTTGCCGCGATATACTATTAAAAAACATCCCGACGCCATCCACTGCTGAGAACGACGGTTAGATGAATAGTAAATATGTGCAGCGTGCTTTCCTGTCAGTAACAAAATAAACAACAAAAATGAGAGGTGAGAAAACGGCAATAAAGCATCTGATCATAGCGATGTGGAAGTTTGAGCCATCGCTGCAATTCTCCGGCATCATATCGAGAGATGAGGTAATTAAAATAACACTGTTATGATAATTAGGCGTAGATTATCAAGTATATTTGAGACTATAGTTTGAATCAATCAATTTTTTGCATGAAAAATTGACATTACAGTACAGAATGGCTCTCTCGGCATTATCCTGAATATTGTAAGCATTTATTTCGTGAGAGAGAGGTTCTCGGGAGCGCGCGTAACCGTTACATCCTTTTGAATTTCCCGGCGAAAAACGAGTCCCGTCCTTCACATAAAAATTCAGACAGGAAGTCGGGGGTCTCGTTTTTTAAGTTTCGTTACAAGCTGTTCACGCATTACCAATAAAAAAGTAATTATGAACATTCTTGCATACAGCCACTTTAAACATTAACATTTAGGCATTAAGGCATTCCCTGGGAATCTATACCTTTACTGCAAAAAATATTTCCTCAGTATTTTTTTCTTGTTTTCTGTACAAATATCTAAACATTCTTAAATCAAGATACATTTACTTGAGAAGCAAAATGTCATAAGACATTGTCTTGTTTTTCGTAAATTTTGTGTTTTCAAGTAAAAATATATGTAAATAAGGTAAGAAAAATAATCCTGTTTTCTTTTTTAATTAAAGGGGCTCTATGTAAGTTTTTGACTATATTAAAGCATAAAAATACCATAATATGTTTGCAGATATTTATTAAACATGCTCAGTTTCTTGTGAAAACCATTGCTACAGCCATTTATTTTACTTCGAAATTTGTATTCCGTGTCGGAATTTCTGTTTTTGTTTCCGTCTGTACAAGACTGCACGTTGGTAATTTACCCAATAGTATTTCGCCCCCCGGGTTGCCAGTTGGTGAAAAACATGCAGCAAATTGCAGCCATGGAAGCCAGTGAACAAACTGGTTCAGAGATCGCAGATTCTACCCGACCTAAAAAGCCTCAGCATCCATCTAAAAATCTCTATGAACGGGAGCATATTAAAACACGATATCAACTCATCATAAATCCATAAATCAACTAATTATTTTACAGTGTGTAAGTCACCTCGCCTTTCAAAGTCGCTCCCGTCGCGTGTCTTCAAACTGGCAACCCGCGAGAGCTTGGAGTCTGAGGTGGAGGGGGTGGGACGAACAATATTTTGAATTTGAACTAAAGTACCCGTTTCAACCACTAGCTGTCATTCTTACATAGAGCCCCTTTAAGTTTATTTCTATTACCCAATTTGAAGATATTTTCTCTTGTCTTAAGCTTAAACTCACCTAAATTTATTGTTGCTGTCGCCATGATCTACCATTTGCGCTTCAGTAGAGCATGGCTTTTTTTGCACATAATTTAAATAATTCCTCAAATCATCTTGTTGGTTGTCTTGTTCTGGACAGGTGTGCTGTTATTTTAGACTGCTAAGGAATGGTGGATGTACAAAAATTTCATAGACTTACAATGGAGGAGGGACCCAAGCTATATTTAGTCCAGCCTAATCGTCCAGCAAAACAAACAAAAATGTCCTTTAATGACATAAAAATGACAAACATGTACATATACATATGTATTTTATGGAAAATAGGGGGGTATGCAAATAAAAAGCCATCCAAATCATTAATTAGGCTCATATCTAGGCCAACTCTCTAGGCACGAAGCGTCTGCTCTCATTGTGCTTGAAAAGAAACTTGCTGGATGTTTAAGACCAAACTGAGACACAATGTATGATTTTGTGGGACACATTTATACTGTTAACTTTTCATAAATATAATTTAAAGGGTTAGTTTACCCAAAAATGAAAATTATGTCATTAATGACTCACCCTCTTGTTGTTCCACACCCATAAGACCTTCGTTCATCTTCAGAACACAAATTAAGATATTTTTGATGAAATCCGATGGCTCAGTGACTTTTGCAGTATCAAACTGCCTAAGTCACATGGACTATTGAAATTGCGAAACATGTCTTATGACGTAACGAAGCCTTGTTTACTGAAATCACGTGACTTTGGCGCTCCGAACCAGTGATTCGAAACAAAAGATTCGTCAAGCTTTGAAGCAGTGTTTTGAAATCGGCTATTACTAGATATTGTTGAAAAGTTGTTTTGTTTTTTTGGCACACAAAAAATATTCTGGTCACTTTATAATATTAAGGTTGAACCACTGTACTCACATGAACTGTTTTAATTATGTTTTAGTACCTTTCTGGACATCTGAAAGTGATAATTACCTTGCTGGCAATGGAGGCCTCACTGAGCCATCGGATTTCATCAAAAATATCTTAATTTGTATTCTGAAGATGAACGAAGGTCTTACGGGTGTGGAATGACATGAGGGTGAGTAATAAATGACAGATTTTTCATTTTTGGGTGAACTAACCCTTCAAGACACATAAGTGACTGATTTGGAACATGATTTCATGGTGACTTTAACAACCATTAATCCACTCAAACGCAATATACTAATAGCTGATTCCAGTAGTTTGTTCTGTTAGCATATAAATGAAATGTATTGCATATGTATTTATTTGCATTTGCATAGCTTTTTACTATGCATTCACAGACTGTTCTTCAGATTTTGGCCAAAACAAGGTATCCTAGAAAGTAGCATAATACAGTTTGCCATAAATGCTATCTAGGTAGGGATTTGAATATACTCCTGTGGGTGTCAGTGTCACTATTCACAGTTTTCACGTGACACAAAAACTATTACATGCCCAATCGGGAGGGAAAAAAAAGGCTTTCTTCCACTGACCACCAGTTATTTTTTACCAGGTTTGCACTAAGTAGCTACTAATGTACTAAGCCAGTTATATTAAAAGTATCCACAATAATGTGTACACTGTATGTAATATGCATCATCAGTAAGGTGTAATTTGAATTTGATCTTTTGATATCACTGTCCACATACAATAAAGCATGTTAAGTGTTTTTAACATTAAGCATTTTAGAATGTCCTGTGCCCTCCAGTCACATAACTGAAATTATGAATTGCAACAGTTGCACAAGTTGTGCGCAGTAAAATTTGGATATTGTGCCAATATACATTCTGTGTAATTCAGAAATAGTTATTCAGAGCAGTCTGGTAATATGCTATTCAGAACATTCTTGTTTGCATTGAAGTTGTATGTGTCCATGTCTGTATGTATGTGGATGTGTGTCTGCTGTAATAAAGGTTAATAAGGACGTCTTTTCGCTGCCACACAGACAGAGCTGTCAGTCCGGCGTGGAACGCGTCTCCAACAGGTCTCCGCCACATGCCGCGGTAGAATATTTTAGAATATTAATTGCATACTTGGTATGCTGTTGTCATATGGCTTTTATTAGTATTCTATCAAGCCAATGAGGCGAGACCACCAGATGTAGCTCAAATGTCTCTCACTGGGGGAGTTCCGCAATGTGTTGAGTTTGTAGTGTCAGATCAGCGCTCAGCGTGGCGGCTCCTCGTCTCCTGTTCATACTGTAAGTGAGATGATGAACACGGATAGGTTTATAAATGCTGTGGGCAAACATTGAGATATGAGTGAGCTTAACAAGTCAAGGACAGAGATGCTGGTTAAAAACCTCTCATGATGCTTTGCTGAAATAAGGTCTCAAAGTCAACATGAAACACCTTTTGGGAGCAAATTTGCTGTCAAAATTTTGTATATTTAAAAAAAAAAAACGTACTTATGGGGCGCTCACACCAGACGCGTCTTGTGCGAATAAATCATGCTATTCGCGCATAGTTGGACGCTTGAACATTTTGAGTTTACTCGCTTCATTCGTGCGTGAAATTCACTTCACAACAGACATGAAACAGAGTCCCTCAGACTCTTCCACTTCTTTCTGCACACTTCCTCTGAATAAACACATCAACTCGTAAGCAGGGAAAGTAGTTGTAAAATACTGCGAATAAGCTAAATTTGCCAGCTTTAGCTAGCTTGTAGTCTCCGCTCGCTACGTCGTAATCACGTCACTACTAGAGCAAGCTCCTGATTGGTTAATGTGGCGCGAATATTCGCCAAAGTTCAGATTTTTCAACTCGCGTGATTTGCGCGAATTGAAAAATCTGAACTTGCGCAAAAAGCTGAAAATATCTCAAAAATCTGAATATTTGCGCATCAAACGCCCAAAACGGTCAATTCACACCGCGTCATTCGCGCGAATCGCGCCACAGGATGTCTATCGCGTCTTTGCATTGACTGAACATGTAAATCACTTAACGCTTCATTTGCGTCTGGTGCGCACCATTAGAGTTTTTGTCTTGTTTCTAGTCCAAATATCTAAAAATTCTTAAATCAAGAAGCATTTTATTGTTTTCAGAAAAAAATAAGTCAAAATTAAGTGTTTTTCCTTAAAACAAGCACAAAAATCTGCCAATGGTGTAAG
The DNA here is from genome assembly GCF_018812025.1 of Megalobrama amblycephala. Lineage (NCBI taxonomy): Eukaryota > Metazoa > Chordata > Actinopteri > Cypriniformes > Xenocyprididae > Megalobrama > Megalobrama amblycephala. Next base: position 3,538,057 of record NC_063067.1, read on the forward strand.
CAAAATAATCTTGAATTTTCTTCAAGTCTTTTTAAAGTTGTTGCATTACCGTGTGCGCCCCCCTCTGGTTTGGAGTGTGGATTGCCCGTGACTAACTGTATTCGTCGTCTGACTGTATGCCCCGAACCGTCATGTACCGTTACACCCCTAATGGCCAGGTAATTAATATTAATAATAATTTCTGTCATTTGTGAAAAGACTGGTTTACAGTGGTTGAAATATTATGTACTTGTGAATGATATTGTTATTTTATGTGTGGATTGTTTGTAATAGTCTTGTTGATTTTAGTTTTGGTATTAATTTTGAACTTAACGTGATGGCGTTACGGTAATGTTATTAATAGACGACATCAAGAATTGATTGTTGACGCACAGTAGAAGTCCGAGTTGTGAAACGTTTGTTTGTTCTCCTAATAGAAAGTGACTTGTATCATTTTTAATGTGGACCATCATCATCATCTTTTTGAGATTTATACTAATACGGTCTGCGCACCTATGTGAAGTTTTCCCAGTGGCATCAGACTGTACAACCCTTTCTAGTCCCAATTGGTACTTTTATTTTCAAAACTAAATCTGGGAAATATTTATATGCTAATGGTAGCGATGGATGAGACAGAGAGAGAAACATCTTAGAGGGGCTACAGTGACTCATGACACTGAACATACTCAATAAATCAAGACGACAGAGATGTGTGTGTGTGTGTGTGTGTGTGCAGACCATCTATTTGTTAGAAACAGAAGCAGTGCGAGAGATTGTGAGCATGTGTGTGTGTTTCCGCTCTCCTCTCGTCTTAGGCAGCTGAGGTCAGTGCTCTTGACCTGCTTAAATGCCACAGTCACTGAGCGCTTTATCTGCACCACGCAAATGATCAGTCCCCTCATCTGTATTCAGCACATTACACACACACACACATACATTTGTTTCACTATACTAAGGACATTGCATAGACTTCCAATGATTTTAAATCAGGTTAATGATATTTTCTGTGGCTTAACACAACCCTTACCCCTATACCTGCCCATCACAGAAACAAAACACTAGATTTAAAGAAAAACATGTTTTGTCCGATTTATGGGCTTGTTAACTAGTGAGGACTAGTAAAATGTCCTCACTAGTTGGTGGTCATTATATTTCACTTTACAAGTGACTTGGCCCTCACAAGTATAGCCAAACCTGTACACAAACACACATACTGTTTACCACATAACCACCCAAGCACAGCAATAACATTATCTCACACTATCACTCGCAGTCTTTTGCATTGGGAAAAGTTGAGGACCAGCAAATAAAATAGGTGTGACCTGTTCATTCTGCTGTAATGAATATTCGTATAATTTACACACTAAACGTAACTTAACTAAAACAGGTTTGACAATAAGTCAATTGTCTTTCTACACTGAAAGTGACATGCTGGGTGACGTACAACAACCACTCAGAACATCTGGTGTTTAATATGCAGCTTTATGGGTTGGGATTTTGGACCAATGAGATTTCACTGTGGGCGGGGCTTGCCAGTTGCTCATTGTGATGTACACTGATCAGGCATAACATTATGAGCACTGACAGGTGAAGTGAATAACACTGATTCTCTCTTCATCACGGCACCTGTTAGTGGGTGGATATATTAGGCAGCAAGTGAACATTTTGTCCTCAAAGTTGATGTGTTAGAAGCAGGAAAAATGGGCAAGCGTAAGGATTTGAGTGAGTTTGACAAGGGCCAAATTGTGATGGCTAGACGACTGGGTCAGAGCATCTCCAAAACTGCAGCTCTTGTGGGGTGTTCCCGGTCTGCAGTGGTCAGTATCTATCAAAAGTGGTCCAAGGAAGGAACAGTGGTGAACCGGCGACAGGGTCATGGGCGGCCAAGGCTCATTGATGCACGTGGGGAGCGAAGGCTCCGATCCAACAGACGAGCTGCTGTTGCTCAAATTGCTCAAGAAGTTAATGAGCAATTAATCACAGTGCATCACAGTTTGTTGCTGTATAGCTGCAGACCAGTCAGGGTGCCCATGCTGACCCCTGTCCACCACCGAAAGAGCCAACAGTGACACGTGAGCATCAGAACTGGACCACGGAGCAATGGAAGAAGCCGGCCTGGTCTGATGAATCATGTTTTCTTTTACATCACGTGGATGGCCGGGTGCGTGTGCATCGCTTTCCTGGGGAACCCATGGCACCAGGATGGAAGAAGGCAAGCCGGCGGAGGCAGTGTGATGCTTTGGGCAATGTTCTGCTGGGAAACCTTGGGTCCTGCCATCCATGTGGATGTTAAGGCAGGAACACACCAAGTCGACGGTCAGCCGTCGGGCATTTTTTCTTCGTCGGCCGACTAAGCTTTCTCAGTGTGTTCCGCACCGTCGGCTGAAAGTTGGTCCTCGTTGGCATTTTTTCGGCCGATTGGAAATGTTGAATCGGCGTCGGAGCTCGTCGGTCCGTCGGGCCATCTGATCATTCTGATTGGCTGTTCAGATACTGCCACCTGATGGTTCGGAAAGGCATTTCATCTCACGCAGGCGCAGAACTAACGTACTTGGCCGTCGGCTGTTTAGCGTTGGTTTGGTGTGTCAGGCCAACTTTGGACACAGACGCTGCCGACGTGAGCCAACCCCACAGTCTGCTTTCGTTGCCACTAGTTCGTTGGCGTCGGCTTGGTGTGTTCTGGCCTTTACTTTGACACGTATTACCTACTTAAGCATTGTTGCAGACCATGCACACCCTTTCATGGAAACAGTATTCCCTGGTGGCTGTGGCCTCTTTCAGCAGGATAATGCTCCTGCCACAAAGCAAAAATGGTTCAGGAATGGTTTGAGGAGCACAACAACAACGAGTTTGAGCCTTCAAATTCCCCAGATCTCAATCCAGTCGAGCATCTGTGGGATGTGCTGAACAAACAAGTCAGATCCATGGAGGCTCCACCTCACAACTTGCAGGACTTAAAGGATCTGCTGCTAACATCTTGATGCAGAAACCACAGCACACCTTCAGGGGTCTAGAGGAGTCCATGTCTCGACGGGTCAGGGCTGTTTTGGCAGGAAAATGTTATGCCTGATCAGTGTAAATTTCCAGTTAAAATAACTAAATTTTAGTTAACTATAATAACTGCAAGTGATTTATCTTGTATTTTTTAGATGTATTTTAATGTAAATCAAGTCCAAATGAATTAATAAAGTTATTTTTACAGTGCATAAGTACATTTACATGAAACTGTATCTGCAATGAGGAAAATGTTGAATGGTTCTTTCTCTGAAGTGCTTACTTTTTTGCTGCCTGGAAAACTGCAAAGGATTTTGTTGCCATAAAAAAAAAAGGATTCATATTGTCATGTTGACTCTAAAATCAGTCAGACAGCCCTTGTTATTTTTATGTGCAATAATTCTGTTATATTTAAGCTGGATATTCACTGTCAAGCACTCGGATCACTAGAGATTTGTTGTAATTGAAATCCAGTATTATGGTAAGACTTTGAAATGCAGCCATGAGTTTGCATTTTTGCATTTCCGCTCCCATCGTCCTGAAGTCAGTGGGGTTTTTAAATGCCTGAAATAAGGTCTGTGGTTCATACAAGCTCAAAATATTTTCCAATTTTTCTACGATATAAAATGCATCAGTAATTCCCCTAGTGATTTTTTTTTTAAAGCTTATACTTGTCTTGAAAAAAGCAGTTGCTAACAAGTGTCTAAATGGGACGACAGAGGTTTTCGCCCATTAAACATCATCAGCCGAACAGGTAAACTCATCGACTCACTAGTCACTTTTACAGTTTGTGTAGATTATTATGTTTCAAAAGATTCCGCAAAAAATCTACATATCTCTTCCGCAGAGAGAGTAACAGCACATGGGTTTGGAAAACAGTAAATATGACAGAATTTTTATTTTTGGGTAAATTATTCATTTAGGTGCAGGATTATTACCTGCAAGTGCTCCCAAACCAGCTGCTTTAATACTCTTTCCATTCAGCAGGAGGAGTGCTATAAAGTGTGTGTAAAATTGCATGCGATTTAAATGCATTGACTGGATTCCCTGCATATGTATTAGTGTAATATCATCAAGCAGCTGTGATTGAGGAGCGAAAGCCATTTCATTCAACCATGTTTGTGTTTGTGTAGTCATTACTTCCTTTTGGAAGCGCACGCCTGATGGACTGATAACGAGGGTCATTATAACTCAGCCGTCAAATTACACAACAACCAATCAAAACTCTGAATGAGGGCACAGAATTTAGCACGTTCTCACTATCACTGGCGCTCTCTCAATTTGTGTGTCCTCTCTCCTGATCTCTCAAGAGAGATGTGTATTTATGTGTGTGTGTTTGTGTCTTCTCATTTCAGAAAGAAGCCTGGCATTACTGTGAGGTGTCTGACCTTAATGTCATGAATATTCATGAGCGTATACTATCTGTCACCCGGCGGCCCATCATTGTGTCATCTTTATCAGCGTGTGTGTCGTTTCCCTGGCGCTGACTTGGAGAGGCCTGATTTGTAATTATGTTGTTCGATGCCACAAGGCACAAGGCTTTGGCTATGAGGACAGATCCTGGGCACAAGGACACAGAAAGAACCAGTTGGAGGCATTTCACCACGGTATATGTAACCTGCGCTTTTTGTTTGACTGGTGGATTCATGAAAATGTTATATAAACTTAGAGGGGTATGGAAGCTTGTCTCCACCATGAAATAAAAAAATAAAAAAGGTAATTGCGACTTTTCTCACAATACTGACTTTTTTCTTAGAATTGCGAGATATAAACATTTGCGTCTTATAAAATCCGAATTGCGAGATAAAAGTCAGAACTAAATAAAAAAAAAAGTAATTGCGAGTTTTTATCTCACAATTCTGACTTTTTTTTTCTTGCAATTGCAAGTTTATATCTCACAATAATGACTTTTTTCTCAGAATTGTGAAATATAAACTCATTATAAAGTCAGAATTATGTGACATAAACTCGCAATTCTGAGAAGAAACCTCTTTTTTCCCTCACAATTGGACATTATAACATTCAATTGCGAGTATATCACAATTCTGACTTTATATCTCACAATTCTGACTTTATATCTTGCAATTCTGACTTTATATCTCACAATTCTGACTTTATATCTTGCAATTCTGACTTTATATCTCACAATTCTGACTTTATATCTCACAATTCTGACTTTATATCTTGCAATTCTGACTTTATAACTCGCAATTCTGACTTTATATCTCGCAATTCTGACTTTATAACTCACAATTCTGACATTATTTCATGCAATTCTGAGGGGGAAAAAAGACGCAATTACCTTTTTGTTTTTTTATTTAGTGGCGAAAACATGTTTCCATAAGAGGGGTCATATCATGGCCAGTCGATTTTTTTTTTTTTCTTTATCTTAAGAAAAGAGTTGTTTTAAGACTTTTTTGGTGCTAGAAATCTTCAGTTGAGCTCAGGGAAGAAATAAAAATGAAAGAAAAAATACTATATGACCCCATAAAACAGTAACAAATATATCTATAATTTTATTACATTTAAATAATTCAATGTACTATATCATATAAAATTTATTTAAATATATTTATGTATAGTACTATAGATATAGCACATTTAATTATGTATTTATATTAATAAATTTTTTAAAATTCTTATTAAATTAAATTTGTTTAAAAAAAAGTATTATATTTAAATATATATGATAGTACATTTAATTATTCAATATTTAAAGTAAATGTAACATTTTAAAATATTAATTACAATTAATATTACTATATTACTAATGTATTCAAATATATTTAAATACATGATAAATGTAAATAAATTAATGTTTGATAAGGAAAAGATGGGAGACAGAGAGGTACTACAAAACATAGAAGACATATTGTATATTTTGTATATTTATAGCGTCTCCTATCTTTTTCTGGCTGACCATACAACATGGTACGCACATACACAAGCACTGTCCATCCATACCTTCAGACATAGATAAATTGCCACTGTATGTGGAAGAAATTGGCCCAGGTTAAAGAGGTGGTGTTTGTAAGAGCGTATAGGGAGGTTGTTCTACTCTGCGTCCCTGCAGTGTTGCTGACAGTCACTTTACTTCAGCCAGCACATATTTCACATGTCTTCACAAGCTCAGCAAGGATTTCTCATTCAGACCTCATTACCTCGCCTGACAATTAATTAATAATAGTGGTCTCGGCTCGGTCCGTGGGGATCATGGTCACGCAGGCCTGCTCATGTGTGGCCTGAGTGGGACCGAGTTGTGCAGGTTGTTGAAGGTTGGTTTGAAGGGCCAGATTTCCTATGCATCCCAGAATTGGGATAGTTAATATTTAGTTCATATTTTTTTAGTTAATATTTTATTTTTAATTTAATTTAATGCAATTTTTTGTTTAGTTTATTTTTAATTAATTTAAAGATTTTATTTTCAATTTTCATTTTTTTATTTCATTTTAAAGCGGTTCACTCAAACCAGATTTTCACATTCACATAATTCCAAAGATTTTTGCTATTTCGGTTACCATGCAAAGATAATTATGAGGCGTTGCTTTTTCATTGCTAGGTTATTCATTGTAATTACTAGGCTGTTGTTATGTAGTTGCTAAACAATTCTGGGGTGCGTTTCCTAAAAAGCATCATTAGCCAACTATGGTCGCAAGTTTACACTTGGCCACATAGGCTACGTCAATCCAAATCTGATTTTTGTGCATATCCGATTGAAATCCAATCAGATTTAGCAAGTGTGAATGATAAAAAATCACATTAATAATGTGATAAAAAATCACATTAAATGCGATTTTTACAAATCTGAAAATCTGTTTCAGTCTGACTGCTCTGATCGGATTTTGCGTGGTTTTTATGACTTTCTTACGTCACGCAAAACATAAAAAACATAAACGTCAGAAGTTTTATAGGAAACATGCTGAAATTCCTTGATTAAATTAGAGTACTCAGCTTTAAAAAAATTTATTACAATTACCCTGTGTCGACCGGCAAACCGGCAAAATACTGGAAGTGGCACATTCGGCGGCTGCACAATGTATTAAAAATGTTTATAAACCATACTATAACGTAGTGCTATTGTGAATTCACAAATACTGCGATTCAATGAAATAAATATAAGCCCTTCGGGTTTAATATATGCACTTTAAATATTTACGTGGATACACAATTAATCGAATTTCTAATTGCGATTACGGATGCAATAATTTCGTAATTGTTCAAATGCACGATTACAAAAAAAAATCCACTTACATTATACTGCGTGCTTAAGAGGTGTGCTTAGAGCATGTTACGTTATAAGAGGGGAATCACAACTACTTCAGAGTGTAAAAGGTCTAACCCGGCACAAAAGGAACTACCAGTGATGTAAGTGTACGCTGATTGGTCGAACACACGCGAAACACCATTACCCGCCATTTTTAAAAAGTCGTGTACACAGCCTATATGTTTACTTCACAAACTAACTCTACAAACATGGAAAACAGATGGACCTCTCAACCTTATGCTAAGAAGAAAATACAGTGCAACTTTGAGTGGACCAAGTCAAAATAAAATTCACAACAACAAACGCAGTTTACGTCACTTCAGAGTTCCTACTGACGGTGCAAATGCAACCAGGAAAATGGCCCAAAAAATGTCAGCTTGTTTTTTTTATATATATACAGTATATAAATATGTCATGCAGTTGCTTTAAACAATGGTATAAAGCTAATCAAAACATCATTCAGTGTAAAATATGACATTCGTAATTAATAATCACAATTACAATTTCAAGGAAATAATCGACAATTATGATTTTTGTCATAATCGTGCAGCCCTACTTGTAGGTTATTTGTGTCTCAGAATGGCTCTGTTCACAGGAAATGCTGCTCCACGTGAACTGTTATCTACGGAGCCCTGCACATGACTTGCAAGAAAAAAAAATTTAATTGTGCGCACAATTTACTAATTCGTTCCCTCGATTTACTAATTTGTGCGCATGGTTTACTAAAACGTACAAGATTTACTATTTCATTCCCTCGATTTATAAATCGTGCGTGGGAACGAAATAGTAAATCATGTGCACGTTTTAGTAAATCAAGGGAATGAGTTAGTAAATCATGCGCACGATTTAGCCTACATTTTTTTTCCTGCATTTTCATGTCCAGGGCTCCATAGTTATCATTCACATGCGTGGAGTGCATTTGAAACTCCGTCACTGCATATGCTGTGAGTTTGGGTTGCTTATGATGTTCATCTGTGAATGAAATGTGTGCCATTTCATGAGATTTGTAAGGTAAATCATTTATACACCTACGCCAACACAGGAGAATACATCAATATGTTTCTATATATGCTAATTGTTAATCGCGATTTCAGAACCCTCACTCTGAGTTTGCATGTTTTGATGTCCACATGTTCTTGTTTAAGAACTGACAGTGGCTGTAGCATTTCTATCATAAAGAAGTGGCCAAATATTAAAAATTAAGTGAACATTTGAATTAAATGTTGTTTGGCCAATTTGATCTGCTGTAAAGTGTAACAACACCAAGCCATTGAAGCCCTCTGCAAGCATTTGTTATAATACATTTGTGTACATAAAGTACATAAGATGGTAGAGCTGCGCGATTAATCATAAAAAAAGGTTGCAATCTTGATTCAAACACCCACGCAATCTTATTTTATTAATGATGATTTGCCCGTGTCCATTAAACCTTTGACGAAATCATACCAGAAATTTGAAATCTATGTTTGTGCTTCCGAGCTGAGCCAGAGAGAGCAGTTTTGAACCACACAAATGTTACAAAATATTCAGTTTAAATTTAAAATATAAACACTGATGTCTATGATAGAGATCAAAATAGTGCGAAAACACGTTTTGAAACTAACTTGCCGCTTTAAATAACAGTTGTATCAATTACATCTTACGCTAGGTGGTGACAAGTGACTGTTAAAAATGTATTTGTCATTGAATCATTCATTCAAAAGATATATTCAAAACACTGATTCATCCAGTAATGAAACATTTATTGAGTCATTGAATTCATTCAAAACCATTTTTTTAAATAATCCATTCAAATGAATTGAACCTTTAGTAAATTATGTTATATTGTTTATCGTGGGAAAATCTTGATTCTGAATTTATCCAGAGTTGTGCAGCTCTATAAGATGATCGTTTAAATTACGTTTATTATGTATTTTAACAGTGTTGTTCAATGAAACCATATGATTACTTGCTTTTGATACTTTATTTGAACCAAATATTATTGCCTAATTGTTACGATTACTCGATTATTCGTCAAAATAATCGGCCGATTACTTGATTACCAAAATAATCATTAGTGACAGCCCTAAATCAAACTGACAGGGTTAACTTAGCCGTTTTAATAAATCAGATAGCTATCCGATCAGAGTAAGGTGTAAACAGGCCCAATATTTCACACCACTTATATCTTTAGACTCTAGTAAATGCTTTTGCGGATGTTTGCTAATGTGATTATATAGACTTATCAAATAAATCGGTGTATGTCGTTTAAATCACACGTCCTGTCGCAGGCAGCTGTGTTATGTTGTTGCGGCGTGTTTTAATGATGGAAGTAGGACACAGACTGTGGGAGGGGGCGGACGAGGAGTGTTGCATTAGCCGATGTTCGTGACACACACAGTCCGTGCGGCTGCGGATCCTCAGACTGTTGGCGGCGATAATTAAATTTCCCAGAATGAGCACTGCCACTGTGACACGGGGGTAACACCTAGAATATCCCCCCTCTCTCTCTCTCTCTCTCTCTCCGTCAATCCATCTCTGCAGGAACAGATAGAGGCAGGGTGAAACAAATGCGTTTCATCAGGGGACCGCATGCCACAAAAAAAAAAAAAAATCCTATTTGTTCCGAGTTGCTCTTTATCGGCGCTGAAGCTGAGATATGGGCGGCACTGGAAGGTCGTGAAATGACCTAATGAATCCTGTCCAAACTGCATGAAGGGGAGGCGAGACCTGCTTTTAGGCAGATACCGCAGAGAAAGATTTCGTCCAATATTTCTTTCTTTCTTTTTTTTTTTTTACTTTTTTTTTCCCTTCTTCAGTAAATTGTCATGACTGAAATAATTCCCCATTCGCTCCTCATCTCTCCGTATTAAAATCCACACGGTTGATTCAATTTTCTCCTGCTAATTTACTGCTGCACAACTTTAATATTCTTTAACCTTTCGTGATTAAAGTTTTCTCGAGGTGGGTGGATGGGGAACGGATAAATCAAAGACTGTTAATCTTCATTCTTATGTTATTATTTCTCATCTCACGTAGCAGTGTTCGGCCGTCACGCTATCACACACCTGATTATTTCACACAAAACTGCGTGTGTTTGACATGCCTGTGATTGACAGCCTGAATGGCAAACATTAATGCCTGTGCGTATTTATCAGGTGATCATGTTCACAATTTGTGCTATATTTTATATCTGATACATTTTGAAATATTAATTTCTCTAACCGTAACTCAACTTATGAGGTCACCTTGAATATTAGTTCATGTTAATGTTCTTTCGAGTGTCTTTAAATATATCAAGAATTGCTTTATTTTTACATTCAGTGGTTGCTAGGGCATTTCTTGTTTCTGTGTGATTGCTAGGGTGTTTTGAGTGGTTGCCAGGGCATTTCTATGTAGCTGTTAGGGTGTTGAGGGGTTGCCAGGGTGTTGCTATGTAGCTGCTAGGGTGTTGAGGAGTTGCCAGGGTGTTGCTATGTAGCTGCTAGGGTGTTAAGGGGTTGCCAGGGTGTTGCTATGTGGTTTCTAGGGTGTTTTGGGTGGTTGCCAGGGTGTTGCTATATAGTTGATAATATTGTGTTCTGAGTTGTTGCCAGAATGTTATGTGTTTGCTATTATGTTCTGGGTGGTTGATCAACTGTTGCTATGTAGTTTTTAAGGTGTTCTGAGTGGTTATCAGGTCATTGCTTTGGTGTTTTTGGTGGTTGCTAGGGTGTTCTGAGTGGTTGCCAGGATGTTGCTATGTAGCTGCTAGGGTGTTGAGGAGTTGCCAGGGTGTTGCTATGTAGCTGCTAGGGTTTTGGGTGGTTGCCAGTGTTTTGCTATATAGTTGATAATATGGTGTTTTGAGTGGTTGCCTGGCTGTTGTTATGTGTTTGCTAAGATGTTCTGGGTGGTTGATCGACTGTTGCTATGTAGTTTTTAAGGTGTTATGAGCGGTTATCAGGTCATTGCTTTGGTGTTTTTGGTGGTTGGTAGGGTGTTCTGAGTGGTTGCCAGGATGTTGCTATGTAGCTGCTAGGGTGTTGAGGAGTTGCCAGGGTGTTGCTATGTAGCTGCTAGGGTTTTGGGTGGTTGCCAGTGTTTTGCTATATAGTTGATAATATGGTGTTTATGAGTGGTTGCCAGGCTGTTGTTATGTGTTTGCTAAGATGTTCTGGGTGGTTGATCGGCTGTTGCTATGTAGTTTTTAAGGTGTTATGAGTGGTTATCAGGTCATTGCTTTGGTGTTTTTGGTGGTTGCTAGGGTGTTCTGAGTGGTTGCCAGGGTGTTGCTATGTAACTGCTATGGTGTTGAGGAGTTGCCAGGGTGTTGCTATGTAGCTGCTAGGCTTTAGGGTGGTTGCCAGTGTTTTGCTATATAGTTGATAATATGGTGTTTTGAGTGGTTGCCAGGGTTGCTATTGCTATGTAGTTTTTAAGGTGTTATGAGCCGTTATCAGGTCATTGCTTTGGTGTTTTTTTGGTTGCTAGGGTGTTCTGAGTGGTTGACAGGTCATTTCTATGTAGCTGCAAGTGTGTTGAAGGATTGCCAGGGTGTTTCTATGTAGCTGCTAGGGCGTTGAGTGGTTGCCAGGGTGTTGCTTTGTGGTTTCTAGGATGTTCTGAGTGGTTGCCAGGGTGTTGTTATGTGTTTGCTATGATGTTCTGGGTGGTTGATCGGCTGTTGCTATGTAGTTTTAAGGTGTTCTGAATAGTTGTCAGGTCATTGCTTTGGTGGTTGCTAGGGTGTTCGGAGTGGTTGCCAGGGCATTGCTATGTGGTTGCTATGGTGTTCTGAGTGGTTGCCAGGGCGTTGCTATCTAGTTTTTGGGGTGTTGATAGTGGTCTATAACAGGGGTCTCCAATCTCAGTCCTGGAGGGCCACTGTCCTGCAGAGTTTAGCTCCAACTTGCCTCAACACACCTGCCTGGAAGTTTCTAGTATGCCTAATTAGACCTTGATTAGCTGGTTCAGGTGTGTTTAATTGGTGTTGGAGCTAAACTCTGCAGGAGAATGGCCCTCCAGGAGACCCCCTGTCTATAATGTTCAGGTCATGTTCATGTAAATCTGCAGCATTTTTGGTCATAAATGACTCAATGACTGAGAAAAAAATAGCACACCTCTCCTCAGTAAACCACACAATTGTAGGTGTCATTGGGGTTGTAAGCATAAAGTATGAGCAATATTATAGTAATAGTGATGCTTGACTTAGCTAGCACAACTAACAACGAGTCGTCAAGCATATCTCTGTCAAAAACAGAATATATTCTGCATATGAACCAACTTTCTCATTGTCTGTGATTGATGATAAGACTGAAGCTGGAATCATTCATGTTACGGTTGTTAAGAAGCAATTAACAGCTAGCAGCTTAGCTGAAATCTGCTGTGTCAGTAACTGAGGACCTTCTTCTGTTTGTTGTACTGATTTTATCAGCTTCTGTTCAGCAGTTTCTATCTCCACAAAACAAACAGGAATAGCCAGCTTTGTAAACAGTTGTAACAGTCTGTCTCGACTGACATGAATTAAAATACATGTAGCTAACAGCACCCTGACAGATAAAGCCTATGCTGTGCATCACAGATGGTTTATTTTAATGTACAGAATTTCATTAAAAGATTTCTGTCATGACAACTCTCAGAGTGTTTGGCATGGTAATGAATATGAAAATGTTGATATGTTTGGTCTTGGCCGAATAGATCTGCTATGCTACTGCTGTTATTGCTGCTGCTGCTGTTGGTTATTGCTGTCGGCTATTACTGCTGCTGTTGGTTATTGCTGCTGCAGGTCATTGTTGCTGCTGCTGTACAATATATCATACATGAATTACCCGTAGCAGATCTATACAGGTGGAGCTGGGGAAGGTGGAGGGTTTCTGAAAGCGCACTGCAACTGCTACAGCAAATGCTGACAAGTATTTGAAGGTTGAGCAGCAAGCTCATTGGCTACTGATACAGCAGGAATGATCATGTTTACTGATCAGCTGTGCCCAATAGAGAATGATGTGATTGCTAGCAGATTGAGTTAAGGATGTATCAGCCTGTGCCATCTAGAGTTTCATGACAGAACTTTGTATTTGTGCTAGTGGCTCTGACTTTAAGATTCTCAATTCAGTAGCAGAGTTGTAATATTTTTGAAGAGTTGTGGAAAAATTGCAAGCAATTATTGTTCACATTTCTATCCTGTTACTATATTTTGGCTGCAGGGCTCTGAAATATAATTTAGCTCTTATTGTGTTTATTTACGAATTATAGTTATTTATTTTAAAAAATATATATTAAAAAAAATGCCTTTATGGTTGATTGTCATTGTCATTAATATAAATGTTAATATTGCTCAATGCATGGAAGTCAATTTAACAGTGAATTTATTTTAAATTAATTTAATCTAAAATATTTTAAATATGAAAAACTATATTTTAAATATACCTTAAGAAATAACATTATTGGTATTTACATATTTATATTGGCATTTACATTTATATAATACATTTTAATTGTACAGTTGTTGTTTTTTCTTTCTTTCTTTTTTCTTTTTTCTTTTTTTTTTTTTGCATGTGGGTTGTGTTTAGGATGACCTGAATTTAATCCACAAGAAATGTATATTACCATTTAATAATTACCCATATCTTCTCCATTTCCAGGGATCTAGGTGTTTTCACACATCAGCCTTAACTGACCATGACAGCCGTCCTGTCACATGGACACATGGAGTTACTGCAATATTTAAGGCGACTGCAGATGAAATGCTTCATTATTAGTGCCGTGTCGGAGCGAGGAGGAAATCTCTGCAGATGGACACAGGGACAATGAGCCTTCGGAGAGAGAGATAGAAGATCAGTGTGGGAAATGCATTACAGAGGTATTGATCACAGTGACATGACTATCAGCTGTGACTTCCACGGAAAAGGTCACACGGCTTGAGCCCATCTACCGGATTGTGAGAGAAAACGAGAGAAAAGGACAAGGAACGAGTGAGACTGAGACATTCAGAAAACAAAATAATATAGTCATGTTTGTTCATCTCAAATTATTTAATATTGTGTCATCATTGGTGAGTAAATTATGACAAAATGTTCAGTTATTTAAGATCATAGCATTCAAACCTATATGACTTTTCTTCCATGGAACACAAAATTAGATATTTTGCCAGTTTAGACAGCTCTTTTCCATATAACAAAACCATATAGTAACCCCGAAGGAGAATATCAAGCTCCAAAATGACAACTAGATGAAATAAGTTTGTCAAGACAAACTTTAAGTTGGCTTGAAAAAGCCGGTCCAGAAAGTTTGAAGCAATTTTAAAAGTTTTCAGTTTGAAAGTTTTCAGTTTTAGTTTAGTAGTTTAGATAGATAGATAGATAGATAGATAGATAGATAGATAGATAGATAGATAGATAGATAGATAGATAGATAGATAGATAGATAGATAGATAGATAGATAGATAGATAGACAGATAGATAGAGGTCAGGGTAATCAAGGTGGTTGCTAGGGTTTTGCTATGTGGTTGCTAAGGTACTTGGGGTGGTTACTAAGTTGTTGCTATGCAGTTGCTAAGGTACTTGGGGTGGTTACTAAGGTGTTGCTATGCGGTTGCTAATGTATTTGGGGTGGTTGCTAGGGTGTTGCTATACAGTTGCTAGGGTACTCGGGGTGGTTGCTAAGGTGTTGCTATGAGGTTGCTAGGGTACTCGGGGTGGTTGCTAAGGTGTTGCTATGAGGTTGCTAGGGTACTCAGGGTGGTTGCTAGGGTGTTGCTATGCGGTTGCTAATGTATTCTGGGTGGTTGCTAGGGTGTTGCTATGCAGTTGCTAGGGTACTCAGACTGGTTTCTAGGATGTTGCCAGGGTGATTTGTGTGGTTGCTAGGTGGTTGCCATGGTGTTCTGGGTGGTTGCTATGTGGTTGCTAGGTTATTCTGGGTGATTGCTATGAGATAGATAGATAGATAGATAGATAGATAGATAGATAGATAGATAGATAGATAGATAGATAGATAGATAGATAGATAGATAGATAGATAGAATTAAGTCTAATAAATGCATCATACAATAATGCACATTACTTATGTGCTGTATTTAAGTCTTCTGAAGTCACGCCTAGTATCGCATTGTGCCTGGTGTATGATAGGGCCCATAGTCAGTAGAATGTCTGTTGGGGAGCATCAAAATAAAGTGTTAGCAATTAAGCAGACAGTCTACTAATGGTCTACTCTAATGACTGGTATGTAGCTGACATGTAGTTGCAAAGTTACTTGTAGTAAAGCAGATGTAGCAAATTAGCTCAAAATAAATATGAATAATTAATCATAACTGGTTATAATTAATTATTAATATTTGAATCAGTTAATAAAATTAACTTAATGTAATAAAATTAATATCACAATCAATTAACCTGTTGTCCAGTGAGCACACAGTGTTAATTGTTTATTAATTCTAAGAAATGTTCATTTCCAGGTTATTGGAAATAACAATCTTATTCTACTAAAAGCCTGTAGTCAGGGTCGACATGAATAGGGACTCCAGTATATGAGCGCAAAACACGGACAACTTTACGTGTGACATGAACAAGACTTTATTAACTAGACTAAACACTTAAACTACTCTAACATGCACACACATACATGCATACAGTTTACCAAGAGAGAGAGAGCTAAAGCAGAGTACAGGAAAGCAAGAAGTTACAGCATTGTTGGACATTCAGCAGATCAACAGCCTTGAGCAAACCATCAGTGTAGTTTTAACAGGCCCTTCTTTAAAAGGGGTAAGGATACTCAATGTATCCGATAATGAGACTAAGTTTGATACTTGCATGTCTCTCCAAGTTGAATTAAAATGGTCCTGATGCAATTTGTGGAGGCTCCTGTTGAATCTTTGCTGATATTGTCTTGACGAAAGAGAACCAGTTGGATTCAGAGGATCTTTGGTGAATGGAAGGTCTAGGCCGAGGCCTGGCACAAGCTTGGGGTTCCTTAGAAGCTTCTAGCTTCTTAAAGCGTCATCTTGACGTCAGCATTTGTCAGTAGAAGGGAAGAAGAGGAGGAAGAGCAGGAAGAGTAGGGAAGGGGGTTTGATCTTGTGATCAGTGAATATAAGGGGTGAAGTTGTCACTCCCTCTTGAGGTGTCTGAGCCAATAAGGAGTTTCCCTTTCAGAGGGAAGTTTTACGAGTCTTTGTTCTGTAGCAATATATTAGCAAAAGACACTGGATTGGATGAATGAGAGAATAACCTTCTAGATTCTTATAATTCTAAGGTGTCACAGAGTTAGTAACATGTAACATAAATTACCAAATAGGAAATGAAAGTTGGAGTCTGTAGATACCAAACATGCTGCCAATGTGATCTCAGTTAACTATACATTTGCAACTATGGAACATTAATACCAAAATAGTTCAAAAGAGAGAATTAATACATAGAATAAAGCCTATAAAAGGAAAGTCATGAGATGGGAAAATTGGATACGTGTTTATACATTTCCCAAGTGGTTATATAGGGAATACATAGGATTAAGAGAGTTTATTTGTCCTTCTCAGGAAGAATGAGTCACTAGTCTCTACAGCATTCTTCCGGATCATAAAAGTACCATATATCTGTAACAGGACACCTAGGTTGGCCTGTGTGCTGGTTGCAGTTTTAGGGGGATGGGTTCACAAAATTTTGATAAAGTGAGTTCATAGGTAATTCATTAAATATATTGAATCATTTTGTGTGCCTGATTGGTCCAGACGCTACACAGACTATTGAAATACTCTGAGGTGGAAACACCCATATGCATATCATTTTATTCATGCATATCAGTTGGACTAAGTTACATGTTTTTTTGTTTTTTTGTTTTTGGAGTTCATCCCCAATCATTATGTGGAAAAAAAGGCATCAACATTAGCTAAACATCTCCTGCATTCCACAGATGAAAGTCAGTTTTAGAATGACATTAGGGTAAATAAATGGTGACAGGACTTTCCTTTTTGGCTGAACTGTTCCTGTAAATAGAGTCATATAGAGTCATGGTTTGCACTCCGACATAGTGCAGTTGCTCTTCAGGCGACCTGAGTTCAAGTCCTTCGGTCTTTCCCATCTCACCCCCTCTCTCTCCCACTTCACTTCCTGTCCTCTCTCCAGCTATACTATCAAATAAAGGCAAAAATGTATGCATGCTTCTAAGAAAACATGGTGCAAGCCTTTAACCGAAGATGTTTCTAGTGATCATTTATGTGAGTCAGCGTTCTAACTCTAATTTCCTGTGAGAGAGCGTGCATGTGCGTATACGTGCGAGAGTGGTTTTCACCTCGAAAATTCCTCTGTGATCACAACGTTACAAATCAAAGCAGACAGCAATGCCTGCACCTATTACAGTCCCCTCATTCACCGTAATCGTGACTCATCTCACTTTCCTGTAAATCTTTGTCCTCGGGTTTATGTAGTGCAGTTTAAATCTCTGAAACCCACTGGGCGTGAAGCGTCTCGTAAAACTGATGAATCTGCTATTCATGACGGGATTGGTGAAGCCTTATCAGAGCAGCTGGGACGTGCTCGAGTCTCTCGTCAGGCCTGGATGTGTTGGGTTTCACTTCTCAAGGGGACTGGTTTGTTCTGCAGTGCAATGAGGTAAGTGTCAAACCCTGACCCTCATATGTTCACGGTCAAACTCCAAAAAGGACAAAAAAAGCAACATAGAAGTATTATAAAAGTAGTGCATATTATCCAACTCTTCTAAAGCCATAAAATAGATTTGTGTGAAAAACAGACATGAGGGCAGAATAGAGTGCTGCAGTGATGACGTGTTTTCGTAGCGTCACTCCGGTTCCCTCGACAAAAACCCAAAAGGAATTTTCCATTGGCTTTTGGATTATAGCGGAAAATAAGCTGTGACCAACAAAAGTTTATGATTCTTACACATTGTGTTCATCATGAAAATCTTCACAAATTAACACAACTTTTAAGAATTTTGAAGCCTAAATACAAGAAGCAAAAAGCTAAGCGTAGGCTATGACATCCAACAACTCTTTATTTAAAAAAAAAAATCCTTAAAGTTTGAGTTAAAATAGTTAGCAAGAGCATGATTATAAACACAATGAGGCTGTGAAAGTGAATAGTTAATAGATGAGGTTACCTGTTTCGTTATTGTCCAGCAATCTCTGTAGACTATGGAAGCTTGTTTCTGCAACTGAATAAAAAAGGTAATTGCAACTTTTTATCTCGCAATTCTGACTTTTTTTTCTCGCAATTCCAACTTGTGCAAGTGCAAGTTATAAAGTCAGAATTGCAAGTATAAAAAGTCACAATTATCCTTTATTTTTATGTTCTGTGTGCAGAAACAAGCTTCCATATAGCAGACACATTTAGACACTTGTTAGCAACCGCCTTTTTTAAGAAACGTAAAAGCTTTTAAAAAATCACAAGGTATTAATGATGTATTTTATGTTGTTGAATAAAACGTGAAATTATCTTGTGCTAGTGTTAATGACAGACCTTATTTCAGGCATTTAACCAAAAACATTGACTTCATAATGATGGAACTGATAGTGCTAAAAAGCGAACTCATTTCTGTGTTTTGGCATACAAAAATAAGTCATGCTTGCACCACTCTATTGTCATTTTTGGATAAACTATTCCTTTAACGTGCAATGCATATTCGGTGTGTGTGTGAGTAAAATCCAGTTGGTGTGCAGCAGATTTTCATCCCGTCTGAAGAGAAACGGCCTCCATCAGATCTCCATGCTGTTTCGATTCCCCCTCACGTCAGCGAGACACGCGGCTCTGAGTCATGCAGGCTGGGACGGATCCGCAGTTCTGCAGCATCACTGCAGACTCTCTCACGCACCGATGCTTTGTGTCTCGACAGTCGACTGTCACTCTGGTAGTATGTGAATGATTTTCTCTTCCAATTTATTTCCTGGAAAGGTTCCATAAACTCTCTTCATGTTCTTGACATCATCCGTAGAAGAATGAAAGAAAACTACCAACAAGAAGCCTCTTTCGTTCTCACATAATAAACATCACATTCTTGAGCACTGTCCCAAAATAGTCAGCTGCCTACATAGGCAGTTGCTTTCTAAGGCAGCATCATTTCAAACAGAAGCATGCTGCTAACCATATTGGGGGAAAAAAAGATCATTTTAAATTATATTTATCAATACTTTTTAGTATTCAATGAAATATAACTATTTGTAGTCAACATTTCAATTGGCTATCTTGAGTGTTCTTTCACTGCATTCTCTGTGAAAGATGCGTTTACATGTGTTTCTGCCTTTGAAATTATTCAAAATGAGTTATTTTAGAAGGCAGCTAGTGATGTTGGCTACCTTTTGGAACAGACTTTGCATCAGCAGCAGTGCTTATGATTGTCTAGGTAGACAACTTACTCGATTTTTAAACAGAGCTCAAAGCAAAATAATTGAAATAGCAAAGCCATTAAAAAATTAAATATACCTGACATGCAGGGTAAAAAAAAACAAGATATCTTGGCCTTATTAATTAGTTCCCTAATCTTTGTTGGCATTTTAGTGCATATTTAGTTTGTTTGTTTTCATGCTTTTTTTTTTAAATTATCTTAGAAAAGTTTTTATTTAATAAACGATAACAACCTTGCATCCCAGTTGTCACAGTTATGTTCAGTTGGACTTGGTTTTCTATTTGCACCTTTTCTCTGCCTGAGTTTGTTACCATAGTGACCCAGTTAAGTTAATCATTCCATTCAGCTGTGCACCTCATTATCTCTTGTTTTTAGCTCTCCATGTTTTAGTTTAAGTTTGTCTGGCCTCGTCTATGCTACTGTCACTAACGTAAAGGCTTTGTAATAAAAAATTACAAGACGAAGAAACATGAAAAGACTTTACTAATAAACTAAATGATCACAATGACTCCTTCAACATGTAAACGTAATGTGAACCAACAATAGAATAAACATAACGGGTGAGTTTCCCGAAAGCATCGTTAGCCAACTATGGTCGTAAGTCCCATTGAAATCTTTTGGTAACGACGGAACTTGCGACCATAGTTCGCTTTGGGAAACGCACCCAAGGATATTTATACATGGAGTAAATGAGGAACTGAATCATGCAAACCTGAACGTGATTAACAAATGAGTAGCCATAGCAACAAATGAGAACTAATATAGACATGACAGAACCTGAACTACACTGAACATAACTGTGACATAAGCCCTCCCTCCAGAAGGCGTGACCTCACGGCATGATAGAAAAAGTTCAGGACGAGGAAAGATGGCGGAGGCTGGTGATGGATAGGAGCCTGGGGTAAGTTGGCACAGACACCATGGTGGCGCTGACGGTGGGAGAATCCAGGGCGGAGTCCTGATTGAAAGGGCGGACGGAACCCTGGGACCGATCGGCGGAGGTGAAACCATGATGAGAGGAGGAACAGGCGGAGCAGAGCAGCTGACGGACCTGGGCGACATCGAATGCCTGGAAGACCGGGGCTGAGTTGCTGGTTCGCAGGACTGAGGCGGCGATGGGGCGACGATGAGGCGAGTGAGGAGGACGGGGAGGTTGGAGGAAGGGAGGAGCCAAATGATGCTGTAGGCAACAGGCTGAGGTGGAGACATGGGCCTGAAGGCCTGAGGTGCAGCCGGGGACTCGGCTTCATGCAGAGCTGGTGGAGGAGAAGCCCAAGGCGAGGAAGATGAGCCGCACAGAGTGAGTGTCTGGGGCAGAGCCGAGGAGCTGGACAACACCAGTGGTGCCAACAGATCCAGTGGTCTGGCCATGACCAGTGATGGAGAAGGGATCAGGAAGTCAGGCAGGGATACATGCAGAAGGAGGTCATTTCCAGACAGGACCAGGAAAGATGACGAGGACTCGAGGGTGGGGACTCCGATGGGAACTGGATCTGCGGACCACAGTTCAGGTTCCGGTCCACTCCTGGCTCTGGGGTGGACAGATCAGCGTGCTTCATCTCCGGAGATGGAATGGTCTCTGGCTCTGGGACTCAGATGACCTTGATAGTGGCCTCGAGCTTGCAAGCGGTGAGGGAGAGGCCGCCATATTTCAACATCCAGCCCAAGTACCCCAGAAGACTCCGGTTCTTGGGTCGGAGGAGAATTTGCAGGGCGGTAAGTTCATATCCTTTTCTCTTTGTACTAATTTTGGAGGGTCGGCTCATTTATAACAAACGTAAAGGCTTTGTAGTAGAAACTCACAAGATGAAGAAACATGAAAAGACTTTACTAATAAACTCAATGATCACAACAAGTCATTCAACATGTAAACATAACATGAACCGACAACAGAATAAACAACAGGGGATATGTATACATACAGTAAATGAGGAACTAAATCATGCACACCTGAAGTGATTAACAAACGAGTATCCATAGAAACCAACGAGAACTAATACAGACATGACAGAAACTGAACTAAATCGATATAAATATTATTCATTCAGTAGTAGTACCATGATATATATCAGAGTACCATGGTACTGCCATCTGAAAAAGTCCTGCAGCATTTTTGTGTTCATTTTCAACACTTTTGTTGTTGATTTTCAATTACTGCTTCATTTAAAACCCAACAGTCAAGTCAAGTCACCTTTATTTATATAGCGCTTTTTACAATGCAGATTGTGTCAAAGCAGCTTTACATTGATAACTGGTATATAATTTTGGCTGCACAGCAGCTCTTAAAGAATAGTGTCAATGCAGGCAGATCAAAGCACTGTTGAATATCAAATGTCAAGTGTCCCCAACTAAGCAAGCCAAAGGCGACAGCGACAAGGAACCCAAACTCCAACAGGTGACATCAGATGACATCAGGTGGCAAATAGGTGTTAAAATTGAGAAAAAAACCTTGGGAGAAACCAGGCTTAGTCAGAGGGCCAGTTCTCCTGTCAGTGCTTTGTTACGATTCAGGTTGCTATCATAAGTCCGATAGGATCGCAACATTCAAAGTATTTATTTCAGTTTCATCCAGTTGAGGATTGTATTCATCATGCCGGTATGGATGGTTTGTTGAAGAGCTGTGCCACTGGCTGTCGTGTTGATGAGGCCTTGACAATAGATGATCTAGTTGACTCAATCTCTGCTGATACTTCAGGGCTGCGTTGTGGTCGTGTCAGGGCGCCGGTCCTCGGTCTCATCTGGATATGGCCCGGATCCGGTTGACTATGGTAAACCTCGGAAAAACAGAAAAACTAATATTAGCGTAGATACCATTCTTCTTCTGATGTAATAAGTACATCTGGTGTTATAGGAAGTGTTTCCGGTTCCGGCTGACCTAATTTATGCAGCCTAATAATCCTTTAACGGATTTGAAAATATAAATTTATAATGTGTTATGTGTATGCCAGGTTAAAGAGATGCGTTTTTAGTCTAGATTTAAACTGACAGAGTGTGTCTGCTTCCCGAACAGTGCTAGGAAGATTGTTCCAGAGCACACTAAGGCCGCATTTATATAACTTGGTTGAAGAAACCTAATTCCAATATTTTTCCCCCCATGTGGCTCAGATTGGATATGACCCACGAACATGTAAGCAGGAAAAAAGCTCATGGATTCCGATATCCTCACATCAACTTCAGAGCTCATTCATATGTGGAAATAATTCTGATATGAATCGGATACGTGCATTCACGTCCATGTAAGCAGACAGATCAGATATGTGACGGTGGCAAATAACATGACTCTTTTCAATGCGCAGTGGAGGACGAAGGCTCAACCCAATGCTTTGCTAACCTTTAAAGATGGTGCGGAAAGCAAAAGCTTGTATTATAATTTCATCGGCGTCCATTGCAAATTGCGCCGTTTTTCCTTTTCGGCTTAAGCTTTTCCGGGTCAGTACATCTACCTTGGGTTGTTTCGCCAAGCATAGAGTGTAAACGCAGATATCGGATATGGGTCACTTTTAAAAGATGTAAGCTGGTTGTCAAAAAAAAAAAATCAGATATAGTCAACAAATCGGAACTGGGCATCAAGACCTGCAGTGCAAGTGCAGCCTAAGTGAGCACTAAACGATCGCACGAGGACAGAACAACCCTGCTTCTCCCATCACTTCATAAGCACATTAGAGACAAGAGAGCCTGAGCTAATTAATATCCAATTAATATGCATGACAGCACTTCAGCAGCCCTTATCGAATGAAAATGCACTGTTTAATGCTTTCACTGAAGGGTTTTTAAATCAGGACTTTGTGTTCCATTAATAGAGAGACAAGATATAACATTATTATTGTAACCTATGCTCTCAAGTGTTGGCTTGCATGCATTTTTTCGAATGTAAATCAATACTTTAAAAAAAAATAGATATCTATATTAACAGTAATCAATAATCTGACTGTATGCTGAATGAATATGCCATATACTTAAATTTCAATGTTGGGTATAACATTCATAACAGTGCCTTTTAACTGGAACTTTTTTAGTGTAAACTAGAGTTTAAACTTTAATTCTTGATGCTCATATTGTTATATTGGTACTGCGTCTATTTGCACTTTCCAGAATCCATTAACATCTGTCATGCTAATCGGTCGCCATGATTTTGCCAAGTAAGACATCTTTTGTTGATCCTGGAACAACATTTCTTTCCAAAAACATAAGTCCTAACTCTGTCCCTACCCCTAAACCTAATGCTACCCATAACTTAACCCTAAAATCAGAGGGAAATGGTAGGTGAATAAGAATGCTGAAGAAGCCTATGCTTGACATTAACTGTAAACTTGTACCTCAAATCTGATTGGTTGATTGGAATAATGTTGTTCTAGGATCAACAAGATGTTCTACTTGGTAAAATCATGTTCACCAATGTGAATATACACGGATGGCTGTTACAGCACATCTTGCTTTGTTTTTTGTCATCTCAAGCTATTAGTGTTTTGAGTTCGGAAAACAATGCAAACCTCAGTACTGAAGGGGGCGATATAATTTCCTTTAAATGTCTTTGTCATTAATTCAGTCTAGGTAGGCAGCTTACTAGAGCCCCTTTCACACAGAGATTCTGGAAAGTACACTGGTAATGTTTGATTTTGGTTCATTCACACTGCCATTGATTTTCTGGAATCTATGCAAGCATTCACACACATTTGCTTATGATCTGCGATTATGTGATTTGATCATAAACTAGCGAATCACGTACCATTCCATAAACTGGCAAACTATCTCAGCCTCAGCGTCATCATTACGACACACCTCTTACGGAACTGATTACGGCCAAAGACTATACAATAACACAAGACACATCACTCTTATTGTTTTGAACGGGAGAAAGTGAAATGCGCAATATGGCGGAATAAGTCCCGCCTTCTAAATAAGAGCAAATCACTGATTGGTGAAGTCATCGCGTCACTGCAGCGGCCGTTAGAAACTCCGGTTCCTATAGAAACAGTCAGACATGCGCCTCCGAAATGAGACGCGCATTTAGAACTGCGCATGTGCATTAGCTTGATCTAGTCTGTTTTTTTTGTCATGATTCGAGAGTTTAAAAACAAAATTTATGAGACAGTTGTTGCCAGATTTCATTGGTGATATCAAATATGAAATTTAATTGAAAGCTTGGCAAACAGCTTTGGAGAATTTGATGTTTCCCCATTCAAAAAGATAGGTGCTGCACTTGAATACCCGAGATGAGTTTCAAAGATGGCCGCCAAGTGAAATGACTTGTCTTAAAGGGACTTTGTTACGGCTTTTGTTCATACAAGGGCACGTTCCAGGACTGATCCCGGCAATGTTACTAGATCCCCATCCCGGAATCAATCCCGGGACGTGTTTGCGTTCACACAGAAGGCACTCTGGCAATTTTATGGGATCAACGTGCCATGCAGGGTTGCAAAACCCGCCCAGTTGCTTCTCAAAACTAGCCCAACACTAGCCCAATCGTGTTTTACACACACAAAAAAAAATTGTATTTCGGGGGCTAAAATCTGCCTTTTTGGTGGGGTTCCCCTGGTGAAATGCACATTCCAGGGGCTAAATATCATGGTATTTGGGGTCGCTTCAACCCGTGGACTTGGCAATACTGGTGCTGTGTGGAAGGGGCTTAAATATGGGAACAGAGCTAAAAACACCAACATATTTCATATTTAATTCTTGATTAACAATACATAACCTATTGATTTTTACTCTTTTATTTGGTGTTTACTGTATTTAATGTACATTTAGTTTTTGTTCTTTTGCTAACTCAGTTTTTGTTTGTTAATGTGGAAGGCTATATTTTGAGCTTTACTTATAATGACTGCCCAATATTAAAGGGATAGTTCACCCAAAAATGAAAATTTGATGTTTATCTGCTTACCCCCAGTGCATCCAAGATGTAGGTGACTTTGTTTCTTCAGTAGAACACAAAAGATGATTTTTAACTGCAACCGTTGCTGTCTGTCAGTCTTATAATAAGAGTGAATGGGAACTCGAACAATAAGAGTCGAAAACACTTCCATAGACAAATCCAAATTAAACCCTGCGGCTCGTGACGACACATTGATGTCCTAAGACATGAAACGATTGGTTTGTGTGAGAAACCGAACAGTATTTATATAATTTTTTACCTCTAATACACCACTATGTCCAACTGCATTCTGCACTCGTTTATTGAGGTCTGATCGCACTCTGACAACGACAGTAATGTCTCGCATTCATTGAAGTATATGCGCGAGACATCACTGCCGTTGTCAGAGCACAATCAGACCTCACTAAACGAGTGCAGAACGCAGTTGGACATAGTGTTTTAGAGGTAAAAAAATCCCGTTTCTCGCACAAACCGATCGTTTCGTGTCTTAGGACATCAATGTGTCGTCAAGAGCAGCAGGGTTTAATTTGGATTTGTCTATGGAAGTGTTTTCGACTCTTATTGTTCGATAAACATAAAATTTTCATTTTTGGGTGAACTATCCCTTTAAGGAATATGTTTTTTTCTCCCTATGTACAAAAACAACATGTTCACCATATATAGCATATGTACATTTAGTAAGAAAAATCATAACTAGTGCTTGTTCATGCTCTATTTTGGTTGCTTTATAAAACTGCAAACTGCTGTAGTAAAGTGCTTCAAATGTGTAGAAGTTTGCAACACTGCTGAAATAACTATCAAATGTTTCTTTTTTTGAGTTCACTCTGTCCTTCACAAACAAATATTATTTATCACACCATTTCTTCCATCCTGCATCTTTCTCTGGAGAACGCCACGTTTGTCCGATTGATTGAACGTCTTGGTTAGATGCTTTTCACGCGGGGCTGATACCAAGCTGAGCTCCGTCTGCCTCTCATATCAAAGGTAAATGTTTACTCTCTGACATAATATCCAAGCGAACATTTCATCTCTCATTCCTTTTATAAAAATATTCATAGCGTGCATAAATACATCAAATACTTCAGAGTGACACTCAGGTGAAAATAACACTAACCGTGCAGCTATTGGTCTGCTGAATCCTGTCAGAACTACATCAGAAATGTATGTTTGATGTCAGAGATGGAAATGCAGTTTTCATGTTATATGTACACCTTTTTAAAGACATTAATACTTTATTCTGCAAGGACACATTCAATTCAACAAAAAGTGACAGGAAATACATTTATAATGTTACAAAAGATTCTAATTTCAAATAAATTCTGTTCTTTTGAAAAAAAATGTATCACTGTTTACTATCACTGTTATTGACCTTGATTTAGAGAAAAAAAGAGAGAGGACAAAAACAAACAAATTTGAGATTTAGGGCAATGAATGTATGAGTTTTGTGTGTGTGTGTGTGTGTGTGTGCTAATAATGACCAGTGGGAGTCTGAGACCTGTAGAACCAGGGAAAATCCTCCAAGCGTCTGGCCGGACTCTCCTGTCATCAGGGCTGTGATGGCGTTTTTCTCTCTTTCTCCTCCCGAGGGAGCGAGTGACAGAAGGGATTAGAGGAGCCAACTAAAATGTGTGAAAGGAATGTGCGGCGGACTTGAGGCTGCATCCCTTCAGCAACAGATGGGCTCCTAATGAACAATCTTCTAGCCAACAATGTGGAATGAGCTGAACCATGTCAAGAGCCATGGCACACGGAGACAGCAGGACCACCGAATGAGTCAGCGGGCCACCAGACTCCAGTTTCAGTCGTGGGTTGTTTTTCCAAAGAGGAGAGAAGAGATGTCACTACAGGTGAATACAGGAGGTGACCTAAACCACCTGTCCACTCGTTTGTATCCTAGTGGCCACCTGTTTCCACGGCAACACAGCGTTGATGGGTCACGTCACCTCAAAAGTTTCATAATTTTCACATTGTTGGAGTTAAAGCCCAACCACACCAATCATGACAACTATAATATGAAGTTTTAACAGGCTAATAGTTCTAATACGATGAGAATTGGAAACCACACAGCTATAACAATAACGACACAGAGGAATGATATTATTGGAATCACTTTTCAGAGTTATTTTTTTCAAGTTGATGAATGAAAAAAAAACATTAACAGCCAATCAGAATCTGTCCAGGTTTGAAGAGCTCGAGCATTTAAAGTGACAGGCGACATAACTGCATTGCTGAGGAATGATAAAAACATTTACAGCCAATCAGAATCAAGACAACATAACTGCAGCATGTGATTATAATAAAAACCAAATGTCATTGTGCGTTGATGTGGATGCTAATATAGTTACCATTCTAGTGTTGGGGTAATGCATTACAAGTAACGTGAGTTATGTAATCCGAATGCTTTTTTCAAGTAACTAGTTTACTAGAGATGAATTGGTTGAATAAAGTTTTGTTTTTGTGCACAAAAAGTTTTCTCGTCGCTTCATAACTTTAAAGTTGAACCACTGTAGTCACGTTGACTATTTTAACCATGTTTTTACTACTTTTCTGGACCTTGAATGTGGTAATTTCGTTACTTTTTATTGAGGATAAAAAAAAAACTCTAGGATTTCTTCAAAAAAATATCTTAATTGTGTTCTGAAGATGAACGAAGGTCTTGCTGGTTTGGAATGACATAAGGGTGAGTAATTAATGACTGAAATTTCATTTTTGGGTGAACTAACCCTTTAAGCCAGTTTAGTATAGACAGAAGAATTAGTTCACCTAAAAATGGAAACTCTGTTGTCATTTACTCACCGCCAGGGTGGTTTCAAACCCATTGGAGAAGAATGGAAAATGTCCAAAAAAAAATGCATATAATGAAAAGCTGTGCTATATTCCAAGGCTTCTGTAGTTATATGACATCTTTATGTGAGGAACATGAGTTTAGTTTTAAGCCGCTTTCCCACCGAAATTACACGGAACAATTTGTCCCAGGTACTTTTTTCCCCCAGACCAGTTGCTGTCTGCGTTTCCATCGTGGTCTAAAGTACCATGAAGATTAATGCTGCCTTCACGTGCTCTTGGAATTACTGTAAATATGAGTTTCCTAGGTTAAAAATTGCACATGAACACCCTCCAATTTCTAAAGCTGAATGTGACGAGTTTGTAATCACGACTTTAGAAGTGGGAATTATCAAATTTCCGATAGCACGTGAAGGCAGCATTAGTCCAGTGATTTAGGACTGCATGCGACTTTCCAGTTCCAGCTAGATTTCGTCCTCCGCATATAAGCTTAATAAAGACTGAACCTCTTCGTTGGTCCATTGGTCATATTATTCGAATAGCAAACAACTATACTGCATGCACTGCAACAGACTTTTAAAAATGGTGGTTGAAATAAAATGCTGCGTGGAGTCAACCAATCAAAATGTTCCGTGAACTAAACCAATCAGTATGTTCAGCGCCCAGGTGCCAGCCTCAAAAGTTCCTTAACTTTGAAAAAATGCTACCTTGTGAGCAGGGACTTTCTGAGGGGTAATTTTTTACCTGGAACCCTGGTTCCTGCGGTCAAAACACACCGAGTACCACCCCAAAGTCCAGTTCCTGGGGAAAGTTATTGCAGTGGAAACGGCTTTAGATAGGCATTGCCTGTCTGTTACTGGTGCAAGTTGGTTGTAGGAGAAAAATGTTTGATGATTGCTAGGATTTATTTCCACTGCAATATAGAGAAGCATTTATGACAATATTTCAACAGTAATAGAGTCGTCTGAATTACATTGACTCAACCTGTTGAATGTTTTAATGTAAACACTGTGACTTTGGTATTGGGATCGACTGCTGACATATCAGTTGTGTTTGTCTGTTCACAGTTTTCAGTGTGATAGTGTTTTATGATGCATCGTATTTGAGACTTTTGACCTCCTTTAAATCTCTCAGTGCAGATGCATGAATAAAACATCTCACTTGTAGATACTCTCAGTAAATCTGGGCCAGAAGACCTCCAGTGTTTAAGGTGGACTAACAGACTTAGTGGATTGTATTGCAGTTACTACGTGACCTTTGATTTTTAGTTCTTGTGATGTGGTATAGCGGTTAAAGCTGAAAACTGGTAATCATATATTTGTGGGTTTGGTCTTTGAGCAAGTCTCTCAAGTAAACATGAAACAGTCATTTTACCTTTGTTGTGTGGCACGTTTCCAAAGTAAAATATATTCAAAAAGAAAAAATGTAGGATGGGGTTATTTTTCTGGAACTGTAGAAAAATAAGAGAAATTTGTGACAAATGCCAAAAAGGAGAGTTGTTTTAGAGGTGGAAAAAAGATTATGAAGAGAAACTTTTTTAATTGGAATAACATGCACTGTTGGATCAGGCATTGTGTAGTTAAGAAAGTTTAGGGTCAATTTTGATTTAACAGTTTACTTATTATTGTTAATTTAAGGATTTTAAATTCCAGAAGTAGTTTCAAAATGATTGTATATGTCATCATCTTAATTTTAAATCAGGTAGAAACCACAGAAAGCACCGACCATCAGAATAAGACCCCATTAATAAGCAGTGGATGTTTCTTGCGGTGTGGTAATTTTAGCAGGGCGAGTTTAATGCCTTTTGGTTGCATTACACTGTGACGTAAGACCCCTCTCCCGTTTTCAAATTAATCTTCTTAAAACGAAGCTGTCTGATTTGATAAGCTTTACTATATAGAGATGAGGCTCTAGGATCTGCTCATTAGCAAAAAGGATAATGATAACCACTCGTGCTCTCATACAGAGACAGTGACTCGAAGTGTGTGTGTTTAAATCTGTGTGTGTCTTCTATCTTTGACCTAAAGACACTGTGATGTCTTGCTCTAATCAGCTCTGCCTTCACAGATTTAATGAGTTAAACGAACTCCATCACAGGCTTTTTTACTTTTCTACAGCGAGGATATTAAACTGAGCTTAAATCACAGAGTTCACATCAAGTTTTTAATTAACAGATGTAGAAATAACAATAATGTTACCACCACCACACTACGTCTGTTTGTTCATGTGTATTTAGGGGTTCAAGCATGTAGCGTAGAGACTTGAAACTTTGAGGGATGGTAGTACTCACGCCATCTACATCGTCATAAAGGTTTGCCCCAATTGGCCTGATGGTGGCGCTACAGCGATCAAAAGTACGTAATGGCTCATAACTCCTAAACCGTTTGTCACAGGCTCAAGTGTCTTTTATCGTCAGAATCATTGGCTACAAAAAAACCTACTTTTACCAACTATTCTTAGTTTTTTCGCCCGATCTGAACCAAACCAGTGCAGAAAGTCTACGATGGGACGGCAAAACATTCAAAGTGGGCGTAGCCACTTTTATTAAAATGGCTATTCCTCTTGAATGGAATGAGATAATTTCACAAAACTTGGTACACCTATCTATGGGCTCAGTCTGTGGTCGTGTGAAAAAGAATGCAGTGACTGGCCACTTGGTGGTGCTATAAGATGAAAAAAACAAACAAACGGCTATAGCTACGCAACAGTCAGCCTGATTAACTTAAAAACTGGCATTCAGTGTCTTTGTCCAACGTGCCGTGTTTGTCTACGAAGACATTCGCGCATCTTGAAAAACGGCCGATAAATTCTGAGCAGCTGTCAGACAAGGTTAACTGAGGCCAATCGGAACGAAACTCCCACCGAGGGGTGCCTTTGCATTTTTCACGTGCGTAGGATTGTATATCAAGCAATTTTTGGCACATGCCCATGACATTCATACCATATGGTAGAACTCCTCATACTGAGCAACTTTGCTTCTAGAACCACCGCTGTCAATCTAATCATTCGTTAAATATGGGAGATTATTTCAAAAACCTACTTTCGTGAACTAGTCCTAGGTTTTTGGCTCAACCTCATTAACCGTTTAAAAACATATTTCCTTGGTAAATTGCCTGTTTTGGATGTATGTGGTCTTTTCCATCTATGATCAAGATGGTTACAGGCTTGCTAAATAAAACATAATACCTTTTAACGCATGTGCTTAAAGGCCTTAAAGCACTTGTAGCTGCTTGTAGCTAAATTCATGTATATTGAGTCTGTGTTGCATGTGTTTCACTAAAAGAAAATTCCAGGACTGTTATGTAATGGTCGTGTATCAAACACACGATGAGGAAAAATAAAGTTAAACAAGTCTTTACTTGATAATCCACAGGGAGAAATACAGAATCCAGATCAGAACACAAACCAACACATTACATACGTAAGAACGAGACCCGATAAAGACACATTGACAGAACTGAACTGATATACACATACTAATGAACTCAAATGACTAACAGCTGTGATGACCCCTGGGGGGTATTCCAGAAAGCAGGTTATGTGACATACCTGGGTATGTTTAAGAGTAAGTAAGCGGATAACCTCAACTTTCGGTTCCAAAAACGGAGGTAACTTTTAGGGTATGTAAGTAACCATAGCAACTTGCTCTCTGAACATAACCTGCTCCGGAGCAGGTTATGTTCAAGGGTTAGTTAGCTTAAGAGGAATTTAGTGTGTGTGTTATATTATCAATATGGTTATATTAATGTATCTAAATGTGTTATATAGTTACAGTTATATACACAATGTTATATTATACAATATATAAATGTTTATTCAATTCTAATATATGAATTTTATTGTCATAGCACACATGGATCTACTTCTTAATCTTTATAACAGGACATTTTCTATGCTATAATTTCTATAATAAAATACATATCATATATGTGATATTTTATTAAATAATTAGCATCAAACAAACAATATTAAGATTAAAAATTATTGCACAACCACCCAATAGGTGGTGATGTGCACCAAGTAGGTTATGTAAATCGCCATTAAACAAAAGAAGAAGAATGAAGTAGAATGGCGCCCTTTTTCTTAGCGTCTGTTTCCATGGTGAATCATCGATTCGTCGCTCTGTTGAGAATGTCTTGTGTGTTAACCGGGAACATACTCTGGGTTGGCTGAACTTATTCCCGGATGCATTTTTGGAACCAGCATACCTCGAGTAAGCAAGGTTTGGGTTAATCAACCGAGAGTTCAGGGTATATGTGACAGTAAGTTAACCCTGCTTTCTGGAATACACCCCAGGCCAATACAAAATTATACACAAAGAAAATGTAGTCCTTTTTAGGTTCTTTTTTATGATGATTCTTATTACTATATATTTTTAATGATGAATATATGTTGGGAAATGTCAAGGAATTTTAAAATAGAAAAGTCATGAAAATGAATATATATTTTTATTTTATAAAATATATTTTTCTAGATGCGCTCAAATATTTCATGAAATATAATATGTATAAAATGATAAGCCACAGGATGAAAAAAAAAAAAAAAAAAAATGTTTTTCAGAGCAATTCAATGTGCTTAACTGCCATGAAAAATAATATCACAATGCAAAACATTTTAATGGTCCTAAAAATTTTCTTTCTTTCTTTCTTTTGATTTTAGGGTGAGATTCTTGACTTGTTGCATCACCCAACCAGTAGTGCGAAAATGTGTGAGGGTGAGTTTGACATTATTCCTAACGTTATTGTCTGCTTCCTTTAAGCTTATCACTGCCTTCAATCCCATGATTCATAGTGCCATAAAAACAAACTGCTAATGAGTTAATCCTTATAGCGGTCTGCCCTTCCAAACTTCTCTCCATCAGTATCCAAGACTAATATAGCGCTGAAACTTTAGGATTTACAGCCGTGTCCCATAAGATACATATCCTGAATATAAAACAGTTGCGGTTCACCTTCTGTCCCACTGTAAACTCAAGGGGTCTGTCAGGACCTCCTGCCAAAACCCAGAGAAGGTGCTGATGAAAACCGCTCGCAATTTACAGCTTTCAATTTCCATACTTAGTGAGGCGGGTCGCTGTCGACTGCTCACTTTTTCGCTATTACTTTCTTTTCTATATATCTTATTAATTGCATGTTTCACCTTCAGTGATCTGATTTGAGCCTGGCTTTGTTTCTACTGTTGATTCTGATTGGTATGGACAAGAGCGACTAATATGATTCACCTTTTACACAAGATAACAGGTTTGGAACGACATGAGGGTGAGTAAATAAATAAAGGAAAGAAATCACATGCTCCAAGTGCAATAAATAATGCCTGAGGTACTTTTTCAGAGTATTAACGCAAATTACTTTGAATTCCCATTTATTGACTGACAGTGTGCGATGTGTGCACATGACGGTTATTGTAGTTCTAGACTAATGTGGGCATACATTTACTCCTCACATGATGTAATAATAATTTCCATTTATGAAACAACTTCTTTTTCAGATGCTGCCACTTTTTATTGTTCAAATCCTCCATTTAAACCACATGGCTCCATTTAACACACATTTACCATGATCCAATCAATTCCCAATGGATAATGCCATGCCCCACCCTACATTTTTTATCATTCAGTATCCAGTGTCACTTTGAAATGTGTCAGATTACAGATGTGTTTTTCATGTTGACTTCAAACTCAGTGACTCAGTTACACTTAAAACAATAAACCTGTCTCTGAGAGATCAGTTGCACTCATATAAATTCAAAAAGACTTTCTTTTCTCCGGTGTGATATGTATTCAGGAGCGTTGGACTGCGACTCTGTGACTGTGGCAGTAGTCATTACTGAGCTCCGTGGAATAGAGAGCGGATCTTTGCTTAAGGTGAAAGATTGCTGCAGAATTCCCCCTCATACAGATGAAGCGGGATAGAATGGAGTGAAGAGGAGGGCAGCAAAAGTTGATTGAAGACTGAGTGGTTGTGTTACTGCGTGAGGTCAATTTCATTTCACCCGAAAGGGAAAAAATCAACAAGGCTGAGAGTCTTCTTTAAGCCACCAAATAACTAGTGGAAAAACACAAAACACGATGCGGAGGGAGGGGATGAGGGGGTTGGGGACTTTGACCTTTCCCCAACATTTCTTATAACAGTTAAACATGCAAATGCAATTGCTATGATATTCTAAATGGTTGTATGGGTGTTGCTAGGATATTCTGAGCGGTTACCAGAGCATTTAAATTTGGTTGCTAGGGTGTTGTTGGGTGTTGCCTGGGTGTTGCTATGTAGTTGCTATAAGACATTCTTAGTGGCTGCCAGGGGGTTGCTATGAGGTTGCTGTGATATTCTGGGTGGTTACCAGAGTGTTGCTATGTGGTTGTTAAGATGTTGACTATGTAGTTGCTTGGGGGTTCTGTATGGATGCCAGGGAGTTGCTAGGTGGTTGCTAGGGTATTTAAAGGTGGTTCCAAAGGTGTTCTGTGTGGTTTCCAGGGTGTTGCTATAAGAATATTCTAAGAGGCTGCCAGGGTGTTGCTATGAGGTTGTTAGGATATTTCGAGCAGTTACCAAAGCATTTAAATTTGGTTGCTAGGGTGTTGTTGGGTGTTGCCAGGGTGTTGCTATGTAGTTGCTATAAGACATTCTTAGTGGCTGCCAGGGGGCTGCTATGAGGTTGCTGTGATATTCTGGGTGGTTACCAGAGCGTTGCTATGTGGTTGTTAAGATGTTGA
Organism: Megalobrama amblycephala; assembly: GCF_018812025.1. NCBI lineage: Eukaryota > Metazoa > Chordata > Actinopteri > Cypriniformes > Xenocyprididae > Megalobrama > Megalobrama amblycephala. The sequence goes on from NC_063067.1 coordinate 3,572,969, forward strand.
CTATGTAGTTGCTTGGGGGGTTCTGTATGGATGCCAGGGAGTTGCTAGGTGGTTGCTAGGGTATTAAAATTGGTTCCAAAGGTGTTCTGTGTGGTTTCCAGGGTGTTGCTATAGATGCTATAAGAATATTCTAAGAGGCTGCCAGGGTGTTGCTATGAGGTTGCTGTGATATTCTGGGTGGTTACCAGAGTGTTGCTATGTGGTTGTTAAGATGTTGACTATGTAGTTGCTTGGGGGTTCTGTATGGATGCCAGGGAGTTGCTAGGTGGTTGCTAGGGTATTTAAAGGTGGTTCCAAAGGTGTTCTGTGTGGTTTCCAGGGTGTTGCCATAAGAATATTCTAAGAGGCTGCCAGGGTGTCGCTATGAGGTTGCTAGGATATTCCGAGCGGTTACCAGAGCATTTACATTCGGTTGCTAGGGTGTTGTTGGGTGTTGCTATGTAGTTGCTATAAGACATTCTTAGTGGCTGCCAGGGGGCTGCTATGAGGTTGCTGTGATATTCTGGGTGGTTACCAGAGCGTTGCTATGTGGTTGTTAAGATGTTGACTATGTAGTTGCTTGGGGGGTTCTGTATGGATGCCAGGGAGTTGCTAGGTGGTTGCTATGGTATTAAAGGTGGTTCCAAAGGTGTTCTGTGTGGTTTCCAGGGTGTTGCTATAGATGCTATAAGAATATTCTAAGAGGCTGCCAGGGTGTTGCTATGAGGTTGCTAGGATATTCTGAGCGGTTACCGGGGCATTTAAATTTGGTTGCTAGGGTGTTGTTGGTGGTTGCCAGGGTGTTGGTATGTAGTTGCTATAAGACATTCTTAGTGGCTGCCAGGGGGCTGCTATGAGGTTGCTGTGATATTCTGGGTGGTTACCAGAGCGTTGCTATGTGGTTGTTAAGATGTTGACTATGTAGTTGCTTGGGGGGTTCTGTATGGATGCTAGGGAGTTGCTAGGTGGTTGCTAGGGTATTAAAGGTGGTTCCAAAGGTGTTCTGTGTGGTTTCCAGGGTGTTGCTATAGATGCTATAAGAATATTCTAAGAGGCTGCCAGGGTGTTGCTATGAGGTTGCTAGGATATTCTGAGCGGTTACCGGGGCATTTAAATTTGGTTGCTAGGGTGTTGTTGGTGGTTGCCAGGGTGTTGTTATGTAGTTGCTATAAGACATTCTTAGTGGCTGCCAGGGAGTTGCTATGTGGTTGCTTGTATATTCTAAGTGGCTGCCAGGGGTTACTAGGATATTCTGAGTGGTTATCAGGGTGTTGACTATGTAGCTCCAAGAGTGTTCTGAGTGCTTGCTAGTGCATTGATAGTTGTCTAGAAGTGAAGCTTCTAACTTCCTGATCCTTTAGACACTTGGAGATGATTTAGTTTTATGGGTTGAAAGCAAATAAATACAGTAACCGAACACAGACTTGTTACAGTATGAAGAGAATCCAAACTGTCAGACCTGAAGGACAGGATGCTGGCCTTGTTTAGACAGGATGTCTTAAATAAAGTTTAGGGGATCCCTCATCATTTCTGACAGCTGCTGTGATGGATCTGAAATTTACATCACACATAACCTTGAGAGGAAGTGCGACCAGAGCAGTGACAGGCTGTACAATACAACAGCAATAAATGGAGCAATAAAAAAGAGAGCAGGACTGATGGTGGAGCAGGATTGATGAATGTGAATATAGCAGATCGCTCGTGAGAGGAAGAGGAATGCGCTCACTGTTGTTATTAGTTTCCTCAAACTGGGCTCTGTCCCTGAATAGAAAATGAATGGAACATTTAAAAAAAAATCAGCATTAGTTGCTTAAAATTTTATAAAATAATTACTTTCAAAAAAGATGCACAGTAATACAATAAAGAAATAACAGCCAGCATCAAGAATAATGAAAATTTAGGGGGAAATGTGCTTAATTGTTATCAAAATAATGTTACAGTGCAAAAAAGATGACGAAAAAAAATCTAAATATTGATTTTTATATTACTTAATGCAAAATATCCCCCCCCCCCCCTTTTTTTTTATTCTGGGTTATTTTCATATGAATGCTTAAATGCACACTGGTCAGAAAAAGTGAATGTACTGGAGAGACAAACATGTTTTCATTTAATTGGGCCATTTTTATAGCGCTTTGATACTGAAATATAAATGTTTTAGAAGTGCATATATAAATAATGTATACATTTTTATTTGATGTTTTGTGTTGAAGCCAGTCATCTCTTGCAATCAAAGTTTATGTTTTACTAATTATACAACAGTAACACTCATTTATTCTCTGTGAAATGAAGGCGCTTTGAAATGTAAACGTTGTAAGTTGGCCTTGAAATAAGAGTATATGTGTCGTGTACGCATTGTCATTAGCTTGAATAGCGTTGTCACATTAGCATTTCAACAAACTGATTAACAGTGAATCGTAATGGCTGTTTACAAATAACAGCTCTGATCGTGACATAATGACATCAGACTTGGATGTTTTGAATGTTGTTTTTCTTTACTTTAAATATCATAGGTTTTGTTGTCTTTTTTTAATAGTCAAGCAACAGAGTCACAAGATATTGAAGTAGTGCATTTGAACATAAAAAGAAGCTGAATATGTTTTCAGCTCACGATGACAGTTACGGATGAGTCTTTATTTTCTGTACTGCCACACCAAACAGATGAGTTTGTTAAGGCTTCAGGGCTAAATATCACCACTACAGCATGTTCCCAAAGACTTAATCCCCATCAGCCATTAATGTTATTTTAGAGGCCTCTGGGTCATTGTGAAATGAACGTCATAAAGGGTGTCTAATGGAGATGTGGGGCGGCAGCGCTGAAATTGAATCTGCTTTAGTGCTGAGCTCACCTGAGGACTCGAAGAATTAAACTGAAACATTACATGAGAGAGAAAACAAGCTCTCCGTCCATCTGTGTTTACACTGCACACCAAATGACCTCGCTTTCAGCCAGCACAGATGGAGACATGAAAACAACCAGATTTGCATTTCATAAGAGAAATAGCAGAGTTTGCCAAGGCAGAAACACAATAGATAGATAGATAGATCCTCATTGGTTCTTCTGAAGAAGCTCAAACGTGCGGCATAACACGAGAATGAACCTCATTGGTTGTTGCTGAAGCTCAAACATGCTGCGTAACACGAGAATGAACCTCATTGGTTGTTGCTGAAGCTCAAACATGCTGCATAACACGAGAATGAACCTAATTGGTTCTTGCGGAAGCTCAAACGTACTGTGTAACACGAGAATGAACCTCATTGGTTCTTGAGGAAGCTCAAATGTGCTGCGTAACACGAGAATGAACCTCATTGGTTGTTGCTGAAGCTCAAACATGCTGCATAACACGAGAATGAACCTCATTGGTTCTCGAGGAAGCTCAAATGTACTGCGTAACACATGAATGAACCTCATTGGTTCTCGTGGAAGATCAAACGTGCTGCATAACATGAGAATGAACCTAATTGGTTCTTGCGGAAGCTCAAACGTACTGTGTAACACGAGAATGAACCTCATTGGTTCTCGAGGAAGCTCAAACGTGCTGCGTAACAAAAATGAACCTAATTGGTTCTTGCGGAAGCTCAAACATGCTGCGTAACATGAGAATGAACCTCATTGGTTCTTGAGGAAGCTCAAACGTGCTGCGTAACACATGAATGAACCTCATTGGTTCTTGAGGAAGCTCAAACGTGCTGCGTAACACATGAATGAACCTCATTTTTTCTTGCGGAAGCTCAAATGTGCTGCGTAACAAAAATGAACCTAATTGGTTCTTGCTGAAGCTCAAACGTGCTGCGTAACAAAAATGAACCTAAATGGTTCTTGCTGAAGCTCAAACGTGCTGCGTAACACGAGAATGAACCTCATTGGTTCTCGAGGAAGCTCAAATGTGCTGCGTAACAAAAATGAACCTAATTGGTTCTTGCTGAAGCTCAAACGTGCTGCGTAACAAAAATTAACCTAAATGGTTCTTGCTGAAGCTCAAACGTGCTGCGTAACACGAGAATGAACCTCATTGGTTCTCGAGGAAGCTCAAACGTGCTGCGTAACACGAGAATGAACCTCATTGGTTCTCGAGGAAGCTCAAACGTGCTGCGTAACACAAGACTGAACCTCATTGGTTCTCGAGGAAGCTCAAACGTGCTGCGTAACAAAAATGAACCTCATTGGTTCTTAAGGAAGCTCAAACGTGCTGTGTAACACGAGAATGAACCTCATTGGTTCTCGAGAAAGCTCAAACGTGCTGCGTAACAAAAATGAACCTCATTAGTTCTTAAGGAAGCTCAAAAGTGCTGCGTAACACGAGAATGAACCTCATTGGTTCTTGCAGAAGCTCAAACGTGCTGCGTAACATGAGAATGAACCTCATTGGTTCTTACGGAAGCTCAAGCGTGCTGCATAACATGAGAGTGAACCTCACTGGTTCTTGCAGAAGCTCAAACTTGCTGTGTAACAAAAATGAACCTAATTGGTTCTTGCTGAAGCTCAAACGTGCTGCGTAACAAAAATGAACCTAATTGGTTCTTGCTGAAGCTCAAACGTACTGCGTAACAAAAATTAACCTAAATGGTTCTTGCTGAAGCTCAAACGTGCTGCGTAACACGAGAATGGACCTCATTGGTTCTCGAGGAAGCTCAAACGTGCTGCGTAACACAAAAACGAACCTCATTGGTTCTTAAGGAAGCTCAAAAGTGCTGCGTAACACGAGAATGAACCTCACTGGTTCTTGCAGAAGCTCAAACTTGCTGCGTAACAAAAATGAACCTAATTGGTTCTTGCTGAAGCTCAAACGTGCTGCGTAACAAAAATGAACCTAAATGGTTCTTGCTGAAGCTCAAACGTGCTGCGTAACACAAGAATGAACCTCATTGGTTCTCGAGGAAGCTCAAACGTGCTGCGTAACAAAAATGAACCTCATTGGTTCTTGCTGAAGCTCAAACGTGCTGCGTAACAAAAATGAACCTCATTGGTTCTTGCTGAAGCTCAAACGTGCTGCGTAACACGAGAATGAACCTCATTGGTTCTCGAGGAAGCTCAAACGTGCTGCGTAAGAAAAATGAACCTCATTGGTTCTTAAGGAAGCTCAAACGTGCTGCGTAACACGAGAATTAACCTCATTGGTTCTTGAGGAAGCTCAAACTTGCTGCGTAACACGAGAATGAACCACACTGGTTCTTGCAGAAGCTCAAACGTGCTGCGTAACACGAGAATGAACCTCATTGGTTCTTGAGGAAGCTCAAACGTGCTGCGTAACACAAGCATGAACCTCACTGGTTGAGTAAATGATGACAGAATTCAAATTTTTGGGTGAACTATCCCTTTAAATCATTTTGCTTCTCAAGTAAATGTACCTTCATTTGATGATGTTTAGATATTTGTACTGGAAAACAAGAAAGTACTGAATAAGAAAATGTTTTTTTGTTTGTTTGTTTTTTGTTTTTTGCAGTGTAAAATTTAGAAAAAACCCTAACCGGAATGTTTGAGGAACATGGCTTGAAAGCCCTGCAAAGAATGAATGAAATTCATTTAGTTCACTGAGGGATGTTACACACACACACACATAGCCTCTCAAATGACAGGAACAGGAAACAAGGACATGGAGAAAATGCATCTACAGAAAGAGAGAAACACACGTGCACACAAACAACGTGCCATGTGCGGCTCGTCTGAGGTCATACCTGATTTAAAGGAGTGTATAGTGAGCTGAGAGTACAGAGTAATTTTCATCAGAGCATTTTCATCTGAGATAAGCAGCTCCACACAACTGTGACTGTTTATTACGCAGTTTCGCCTTGAAGATCACGAGGAAGAGGGCAACGCTCCTCTTCCTCCACCCTCATGTGAATCTGTGCTGATTAGCTCTGATTGGAGAATCACAAGCACCTACCAAATGCTTCACTTATACTTAATGAACCACACAATCCATCCTACGCTCTAAGTCGAAACTACAACACAATTGAAATGCTCACCTCCCTGCATGGATGAGCTTGATATTACAGAAAGCTGAATAAACATACAGTAGGTTAAAAAAATAGATCATCCAAAAAAGATGAAAGTCTGTCATTTACTCAGCCTTGTGTCATTTCAAATGTTTTGGAAATGTTGAAGAATCATCCTGAACATTGGTTTGAACACATTGCTGATTTGCATTATCAGATCTTTTTAGGGATGCTTTAGGTTATGCACTAATGTGGTATGATATTTACTTCTCTCACAACCTCTTGTCTTTAAAAAAAACAGCAAAGTTGCACTCATGTCAGTATGAGACTTGGGTGATGAAATGTCTGGCCTAGATCTACAAAACACCCAGATGTGCCGTCCCTGGCTGGGACAAAAAGGAAATGAATGAAACATGCAAGAACAACTGTCTGGGACAAACTCTTTTAAACAGCCAAACTTGGAAACTGTCAGATGATGGTGCAATTCTAGAGGTATTCAAAGCTACTTGAATTGCTGGAGTTAAAAGCTGGAGACGTTTTCAAGTTATTAGATGTGTACATCAGTATTTTTATTTGATGTTATTGGTATGCAATGTAATGGAGAATGATAAACTGTTGGTATGATAATGAGAAAATAGCTCTGAAGCCATTCTATCCCATACTGCTATTTAGGAAAATCTTCTGCCACAAGTCTCAAATCTAATTTGAGCTTGGACACATTCAAACAATTCAGTCCTGTTCTTCTGCCAAAATGCCCAGTCATCTCAATGCTGAGTGAGCAAACTCAATTAAGTATGTGCACATCTGGAGACCTGCACATCAAATGACATGGCAGCGCTTAAAATTAGCACACTTTTTGAGAGGATTGGTGGTTCTTAAATAAGCCATTCCTCTCAGATTATCCACCCAGAATATCTCAATTTTCCCTGTGCATGCCTTTAAAATGATTGCCCTGAGAAAATGGGAAACCTTTAATCTACCCCCTCATTGCATGATAGCACGGGAGAGAGTTTTATTCTTGCAATGCAGATGTTTCCATCTGACAGATTACTGTGAGGATATTGTCATTGCAGAGATTTCCGTGTTACAGACCACTGTATTAAAAAGACTTTAAAAGCTTTTAAGTCTCATAAATTATAGAAAGAACTATGGAAGCTTGTTTCCGCCACTGAATAAAAAAGGGAAATGTGACTTTTTATCTCACAGTTGCAAGCTTACATTTTGCTATTCTGACTTTTTTTCTCAGAAATAGATTATATAAATTCGCAATTGAGTTTTTAAAAAAACAAGATTTGCGTCTTGGTTGCGTCAAAGTCGCAATTGCAAGTTATGAAGTCAGAGCTGCGAGATACACGGATAAGGCATAACATTATGATCACCTTCCTAATATTGTACTGGTCCCCCTTTTATTGCCAAAACAACCCTGACCTGTTGAGGCATGGACTCCTCTAGACCCCTGAAGGTGTGCTGTGGTTTCTGCATCAAGATGTTAGCAGCAGATCCTTTAAGTCCTGTAAGTTGCGAGGTGGAGCCTCCATGGATCTGACTTGTTTGTTCAGCACATCCCACAGATGATCGATTGGATTGAGATCTGGGGAATTTGGAGGCCAAGTCAACACCTCAAACTCGTTGTTGTGCTCCTCAAACCATTCCTGAACCATTTTTGCTTTGTGGCAGGAGCATTATCCTGCTGAAAGAGGACACAGCCACCAGGGAATACCGTTTCCATGAAAGGGTGAACATGGTCTGCAACAATGCTTAGGTAGGTGGTACGTGTTAAAGTAACATCCACATGGATTGCAGGACCCAAGTTTTCCCAGCAGAACATTGCCCAAAGCATCACACTGCCTCTGCCGGCTTGCCTTCTTCCCAAAGTGCATTCTGGTGCCATGTTTTCCCCAGGTAAGCAACGCACACACACCCGGCCATCCACGTGATGTAAAAGAAAATGTGATTCATCAGACCAGGCCACCTTCTTCCATTGCTCCGTGGTCCAGTTCTGAGCAATTTGAGCTACAGTAACTCGTCTGTTGGATCGGACCACACGGGCCAGCCTTCGCTCCCCATGTGCATCAATGAGTCTTGCCCGCCCATGACCCTGTCACCGGTTCATCACTGTTCCTTCCTTGGAGCACTTTTGATAGATACTGACCACTGCAGATCGGGAACACCCCACAAGAGCTGCAGTTTTGGAGATGCTCTGATCCAGTCATCTAGCCATCACAATTTGGCCCTTGACAAACTCGCTCAAATCCTTACGCTTGCCCATTTTTCCTGCTTCTAACACATCAACTTTGAGGACAAAATGTTCACTTGCTGCCTAATATATCCACCCACTAACAGGTGCTGTGATGAAGAGAGAATCAGTATTATTCACTTCACCTGTCAGTGCTCATAATGTTATGCCTGATTGGTTTATAAAGTCGTAATTGCGTGTTATAAAGTCAGAATTGCAAGATATAAAGTGTTAATTGCATGTTATTATGTCCAAATTGCAAGATATAAACTCACAATTCTGAGAAAAAAGTATTTTTCCCCCTCAGAATTGGACTTTATAACTCGCAATTTGAGAGAAAAAAGTTTGAATTATGAGATAAAGTCACAATTATCTTTTAAACAGTTTTATTTCGTGGCGGAAACAAGCTTCCATAAAGAACACATGCATAATGCATATTAAAATATTGTATTATCTTAGCAACAAGACAAAGCTCTGCTGAGCACGATTTGTATGACTTATGGTATTCCTGCCTATGTAGACTGTTCCAGTTTGGTAACTAATGAGGTTACAAGGCAAATTCTTATACAGACAGTGTCCTTTCGTTTTAGGTAATCAAACAAGATTGAAGGGGAAAAATCTTTTTTAACACCATATTCCCTTGGGTATGTTGGAAAAGTGTTTGCTGTAAACTTGTTGTGGCATGCAATCAACATTGCTTACTCAAATAGTGGAAATAATAAAAATAATTAATTTATAAGACATATCTTGATGTTGATAAGCAAATCAATTGGTGTGGTTTAAAAAAACAACTAAATATGCACATAAAATGTAATAAAATGTGATTTTCTTCCCTGTAGGATGTTAATCTCAACTGCAGACAAGGAGACGGATCTTAGATGGAGCATTGCTGCTTTCAGCCAAACTTTAATAAATGGTCTTTTGATATTTATCATCAAACCTGCAACCAGGAAATCCATCATGTCTTGCTCAGACTTCATTCTCACATGCCTCCCTCCACCACAACAAAACCCTCTACCTGATTCAGCCCTTTGCTGTGTGAGGTCATGACTTCCCTCGCTTCCTCTTCTTTTTCTTGTTGAAAGCTCTGATACGCTCTTAATTGACTCCAGTCCATCAGAGAAAAGGAGACGGCGAGGCCAGCGGACACAAAGGTGTGCAAAATATCACAGGAGGTAATTGACAAGCGCAGACAAGCTGACCTCCTGCAGAGAAAAGTGAAGGGGTTAGAGCTGTATTTGAAAAGAGGGACTCATGCGGGTCAGTGCTGGTGAACTCTTCAGCTAATGGTGGATGGCTTCCAAAATCAGTCACAAAGTTATAAAATAGATAGTTCTATTCCTGACAGGTCAGTACAGCATTTCTGCTAAGCTAAAATATATGATGGTTACTATGCAAAAGTCTTTAGGTGCGTCCCAATTTGCGTACTTATGCGCTATTCTATGATGTTTTTAAGTATAAATAGTGTGAGTAGTGTGTTCACACTGAAAATTCCAAAAAGTGCACTTTAATACCTGAATGATGCATTACATTAACGGAAAAAAACGAAGTGTGGAATGTTGGACATTTTGTGCATTCAACTGTCCCAACTTTTATTACGTAGCAGAGGGGGAGGGGCATCAGACTCCGATGTTGAATGACAAAATAACCTTATAAAATTCATACACTACACGGATGAGTACATAGTATATACAGGGAGTGCAGAATTATTAGGCAAGTTGATTTTCTGATCATATTTTTTTCCCAAGCACATTTTACCAATTCCAATCCACATCAATCTTAATAACTACTATTAATATTGTTTTTAATCATTTATAAGTGATATATAATTGTTCATGAAGGCTGGAAATGAAAAATGCCTTATATTCAGGTGTGCAGAATTATTAGGCAAGTTTTCTTTTACAGGCAAAATGAGCCAAAAAAGAGATTTAACTCAGACTGAAAAGTCAAAAATTATTAAATACTCATGAGAAGGACGCAATACTAATGCAATACTAGAAATTGCAAAGTTAAAGCATGACCAAGGGACAGCAAAATGCTCATTGGGTCAGCGGGGTCAGACAAAAACAGGTGGAAAAGAAAAGACACGTTAACTGCAAAATAATTAAGAATTAAGGTGAAGAATTAAGTGTGAAACCATCAGGAACCCTTTAGTCTCCAGCGCCACCATTTTCCAGAACTGCAACCTACCTGGAGTCTCCAGAAGTGCAAGGTGTCAGGATCTCAGAGACTTGGGTTAGCTAAAGAAACCTAAAAAATGACCCGCTCTTAATAAGAATCACAAGCTGAAGTGTTATAAAATACATGAAGACTGGGTTTTTATAGGCCTTATAAACAGACAGCTTGAGAGTGACTCCTGAAGGACCAGCACCACATCCTCTTGTACCACTGTTTGAAGAATTTATCTTCCAGAATCTGGCAGTAAGTTTTGGAAGATCATTTTTAGTCCATCTCTGCAAGACAGACATTTCAGGATAAGAGATGGACTAAAAGTGAACTCAAACACCTTACTGCCAGATTCTGGATAAATTCTTCAAACAGTGGTACAAGAGGATGTGGTGCTGGTCCATCAGGAGTCATTCTCAAGCTGTCTGTCTATAAGCCCTATTAAAACCCAGTCTTCATGTATTTTATAACACTTCAGCTTGTGATTCTTATTAAGAGCGGGTCATTTTTTAGGTTTCTTTAGCTAACCCAAGTCTCTGAGATCCTGACACCTTGCACTTCTGGAGACTCCAGGTAGGTTGCAGTTCTGGAAAATGGTGGCGCTGGAGACTAAAGGGTTCCTGATGGTTTCACACTTAATTCTTCACCTTAATTCTTAATTATTTTGCAGTTAACGTGTCTTTTCTTTTCCACCTGTTTTTGTCTGACCCCGCTGACCCAATGAGCATTTTGCTGTCCCTTGGTCATGCTTTAACTTTGCAATTTCTAGTATTGCATAAGTATTGCGTCCTTCTCATGAGTATTTAATAATTTTTGACTTTTCAGTCTGAGTTAAATCTCTTTTTTGGCTCATTTTGCCTGTAAAAGAAAACTTGCCTAATAATTCTGCACACCTGAATATAAGGCATTTTTCATTTCCAGCCTTCATGAACAATTATATATCACTTATAAATGATTAAAAACAATATTAATAGTAGTTATTAAGATTGATGTGGATTGGAATTGGTAAAATGTGCTTGGGAAAAAAATATGATCAGAAAATCAACTTGCCTAATAATTCTGCACTCCCTGTAAAGTGCATAGTGTATAGAGCGTTATTTGGGACACAACTTTTGTCCTAGTCTTTTCTTCCCCATGGTGATGTTTATCTGAGTGAAACTGCTTCTCGAACAACAACAAATGTAGGGCGGGGCTTGAATTTGTCCATGGTGAATTGATTGGATGGTTGTGGTTTTCTATTGGTGGATCTCTTGTGAGTGACAGGTTGTCCCGTCCTCGTCATCAGATAAGAGAAGAGATTTAATTGCAAGAAGGAGGGGAAGTTATTTTGATTACAAATTACAAGGGCACATTAATTAAAAATAACAATAATGTGCATGGATAAATCATTTATAATAAATACTGCAATATTCTATTAAAAAACAAGAATGGTCAATTTTGATTTCATAGTGGCTTTAAGCTTAATTTGCATGTCAGGGACATCTGACTTAAGAAAATAGCATTTTAAAGTAAATCTGTGTCCTTCAATTTTAATTTTTCATTAAAGCAATAAGGTAATTAAGCAATATAGCACGTAATTGCGAGTTATAAAGTCAGAATTGCGAGATATTGTATTAATTGCATGATATAAAGTCGTAATTGCGTGTTATATAGTCAGAATTGCAAGATATAAACACAATTGTCAGTATTTAAAAGGTGAAAAATGAAAGTGGATAGAGCTGTATTTGAAAAGAGGGACTCATTCTACATGTTAAAACTATTTTGTACTTATATTATATTAAGTATTTATATTACAGTATTTGTGGCTAAATTTGCATGATCAACCTTCAACAAATGTAAGGTTTTCTTGAAGCACATATAGCTGAACATATGGCCTAAATAAATGTCTCGGCCTAAATTCATAATGGTCTTTTGGTCATAAATATGCTGTTTGACTTTATAGGTCAAAGAATTTGAGTCCTGCGGAAACCAATCATCGGGAATCTGGATTTTGTACTAAAATATGAAGATTCAAACTAAAGCTTGCAGCAAAGGCACAGCCCTACCTCTTCATTCATGCCTTACTCATAGGAATAATATTCTTTTTATGAACTGGGTTGTTTTTAAAATGTGCCATTAATCTCCATGACAAATTTCTCTTGGGAAGTATGAGCATTTATATGGGGTCATATTTTGTCTTGCATAGGGAAAAATCATATGGATGGCACTGAAGGCTAACTAAACCAATTTATATTGCTGAATTGTTGAATTTAATTATTCCCAGTGACACCATTAATGTGGCCTATTTTAAGTTGCATTAAATAAATGATCTTGCTTACAAAATAAATCTCAAACAGCTGTTGTTTGCTTGTTCCGTTGGTGTTATTTTCAGGCCAGTGTTCGGCTAGTTTAGCTTGTGGTCTTCCAGCCTGAGCAACTGACAGATGCCCAAAATCCCGCTAAAACCAGCAAACTAAACCTGTTTATGTTTGTTTTGTATCTAAGGTATGGGGAGAAATTCATATACACAGTACTCATTGTTCATGTTGTCCAGTCAACGAAGTTGGTCGCATTAAGATATATATCTCTGTCTCTCCAGCTCTTGGGACAGGTCAGCACACGAAGGATTTTTTCGCTTCGTCTCTTCATCTCTTATCAGGAGATAGAGGATATCTCGCGATCAGAAAAAAAGGAACACGTGACTTCTGTGGCGCGCACGGCTAGTTATGGATGAGTGTAGTGAGGTGACGGGATTTTGAAGCCCAGGACCACCATTATTAGGGATGTTGATTGTATAAATATGATTATTTATACATGAACATTTCTGACAAAATTTGAAGTGATGTCTCCGTTCACTTTGCCTAGTCTCCTTCAACCTTGTCCTTCAAAGATGACTAAAAACAAGACTCCAACACATTAGTCGGCGATAACATTGTCCTTTCCGCTTAAAAATTCCAATACATGTCACCCAAAAGATAATGTTTTAAGTGTTTTTGTGAAAGTTATACCTTCGATTAGCCTTGACGTTTCCTCTCCGCGCTCCCTTCAGCACTTGCGCGCGCTCTCAGTGGAGGCAGCTGTGTCCTTATACTACCTTGAGAAAAGGATGGGAAAACCGTACAAAACCAGGTCAACACGGGGTTAGACTAGCTGAAGGCGACCCTCGTTACGCTCTTGAACGCGCCCGCTTTGAATCCCCCCCACCCCCTGCATACAAAATTGACGCGCGTGTTTGGAGCTCGTGAGGAAAATGCTGACGCGTTTGGCCGTTTCGTCAGCCTGTTTGACGTGTAGACTGCTGAGGGATATTTATTACTCTTAAGGACTTTTTTATGGAGGCAAACGAGCGTCGAAAAATATTTCGTTTACGCGGAAACACTTTCTTGGGAGAACGACATGAATTTGGGATTTTTGTATAGCCTTATAATGAGAAACGATGTGTAGCCTGCTGAGGGATATTTATTACTCCTAACGACTTTTTATGGACGCGAAGATGTTGTGATGTGGAAATACTTTTGGGCTGAACAGAATGTTTGGAAATGTTCTGAATAGACGTACGCAGGTATGATTTATTATTTATCCTCAAATCTCGTATTCTGCACCATTTTCCATTTAACGAATATTTGCTTGCATTATTAAACGAGGAAACATTTCTTTCCACAGCAAACAAACTCGAATGATGATCTCAAACGTCCTGTGTGAAACTCTTTCTGTGAAAACGTCCTTGCTTTTGGAAACGTTTTGAATATTGTGAGATAATTTAAACGACGTGTTTTACAGGATATTTATTGCTCCTTCGCGCCTTTTTGTGGACGTGAGCGATCGTCTTATATGTGGAAATACTTTAAATTTGGGGATGTTTTGAATAGAATACGGCAAAAATTATTTATATTCAAAGCTTTTACTGCAACGTTTTCATTTAGAGAACATTTAACTCTCATTGAACAAGAATACCGTATTCATGTGGAAATAACACAATTCGGGGAATTTTAGCGAATGTTTTGGACAGCTTTCTCTCTTATTAAACCAGGAAAATCCATGTTGCACTAATGCATGAGGAAACTGATATCCTCATTTGGATAAACTGAACGAGACTTCAGCAAGAGTTTGGCGCAACTACATCCACTGGTGATGCCGGAGGTCACTTCCACCAGAAGTGATAGGCTAACATCCAAAGGCATTATGTTTTTATGCAACACCACAGCCATCAAGGACTGGAGCTATTTTCTCTCTCAGATCTTGCCTCTTGTGAATAAATCAGCGGGATTTGTTCATAAGAGTATGGATCGGGTGGAGGCGGTGACGAGCACCATGGTGACGGCTCTGGAGCCCGATCTGAGCGGGATGAGCGCCAGTCACCCTCCGCTCAACTCCAATCACACGTCCGGGATGGAGCACGTCTTTCAGTACTCGTACTCCGAGAGTGACCTGCAGTACACGGACTACAGGACGCCGCAGAGGGAGTCGATACCGCTGCCCAAGGCGGTGCTGTACCTGGTCATGGCCGCGCTGGTGGTGGTCGCCGTGGCGTACGCGATCGTGGGGCACCTGGTGAAGGATCTCGTGCATGAGTTTTTGGGTAAGTGCATTCTGGAAATGTACAGTGTATGTGTTCAATTAAACAACACTCTGACTAAACACTGTGCAAGTATTTGTGTGTTTTGGGTATGCATTTAAATCAGCAAGAGAAATACAGAAATGCAACTCTCTGTTTGGTGCATTGCACTGGTACTGATAAAAATAAAACAAGCCAAGGTCTCTGATTTTCCCAGCCTAAACCAGCAAGTGCCTATACCGAGCTAACAAAAACAGAACCTTTTTTCTTATGTTCCCATCAAGTTATGAACCTTATTTTTGAATTTTTGATAAACGCTCAAAACGTTTTAAAAACGTTTTTTCTTGGTTATGCAAACATTGAGGTAATATTCCATTTGTCATCCTTCAAACATTATGGGAACGTTACTTTTGTATGTTCTCTGAACATTCTAAAACAAGTAACATTTAAAAAGACGTAGAAGAACTAAAATGTTTCAGAAAAAAAGTTCCATGAATGATGTATAAATAACGTTTTTGTGCAGATAACTAGCATACATTCTATCTATGTTACTGGAAGAACGTTGCCAGAACGTTCTGAGAACGTTCCCTGTTATCTGGGTAAAACCTCTCTAAAAGCAGACAACAGATCAGTCTGACCATGCTGGACCATCTAAGGTTGGTTTAAAGGATTAGTTCACTTTCAAATGAAAATTAGCCCAAGCTTAACTCACCCTCAAGCCATCCTAGGTGTATATGACTTTATTCTTTCTGATGAGCACAATCTGAGAAATATTAATAAATATTCTAACGCATCCAAGCTTTGTAATGGCAGTGAGTGATACCAACAAGTATGAGCTGAAGAAAATGTCTCCATCCACATCCATCCATCATAAACATACTCCACACGAATCTGGGGGGTTAATAAAGGCCTTCTGAAGCAAAGCGATGCGTTTGTGTAAAAATAATCCATATTTAACAAGCTATGAAGTAAAATAACTAGCTTTTTTCTTCAAAAAGCTTACACTGTATGTCCTACGCCTTCCCTATTCAACTTACGGAAAAAACGGACGTAACTTAACTTAGCTCCATTTTTTCCCCCTGTAAGTTGAATATGGAAAACGATCTGGTGGAAGCTAGATATTTTACTTCATAACTTGTTAAATATGGATATTTTTTCTTAAACAAATGCATCACTTCGCTTTGGAAGGCCTTTATTAACCCTCTGGAGCTGTGTGGAGTACGTTTATGATGGATGGATGTGGATGGAGACACTTTCTTTAGCTCATACTCATGACCCCTGTTCACTGCCATTATACAGCTCGGATGCGTCATGTTATTACTAATATTTCTCCGATTGTGTTCATCAGAAAGAAGAAAGTCATATACACCTAGGATGGCTTGAGGGTGAGTAAAGCTTGGGGTAATTTTCATTTGAAAGTGAAATAATCCTTTAAGCTTTTTTTTTTTTTCCCCTTCTTTTTTTTTACAGCAGGTCATATATTTACAGCTCATTTGCATCCATTGCACTTAACTAGTACTATGGTCATTTCTAATATGAAATAGTTTTCTGAAAGTGTGCTTTTGGTGTGTTTAGGTATTCATATTCATGAGGGGTTATAATGAGTTTGTCTGGAGTGTGTTTTTTGAGGGATGCTCCATATGTTTGATATTTACGCATATGTACGTGAGTGCATTAGACTTATGATCTTTAGTTTGATGGTGCATTACTGTTTGCACCAGTTCTGACATCAAGCAGTCTCGACTCTGAAATGCACCTCTGTTGTTCATTCACACATTTACATTCACCTCCACAAACATCTCGTCTGATCGCTGAAAGCTCAGAGTTGAGTATCTGGAAGGGGATGAAAAGGAATTACAGTTTCTCACTTCTGTTTTTCAAAGACCTTGACGTTTACCTGAAGCGATGAAGCAGGCGAGTTTCACACACACACAGGAGAAGCAGAGCGGGGACATGAGCACTCAACAATACCTAAGAGATTTCCCCAAAAGCCCTGGTTTCAGCAAGCATTCTTCCTGTAGATGTGCTCTGTGCATTTGTGTCGGTCCTGGAGGTGTAAATGTGAAGATTGTCTGTTTGGTGAGATTCTCACTGTAGTGTGTCTCTCTCCAGGGTCAAGACAGGAAGTATAGGAAGCTTACTTTTTCTATCCTAGTAGTCATGTGCACTATTTAGTGATATTTATAGTTTGCCGTTTTCTTCAAAATGGGCAGGAGTTGCATTTTTTTCCCTTGTTGGACAATGAAACGGCTGGTGAAAAAAGCAAGTGAACACCACTAATATTTTCTTCAGCAAATTAAAAATCTAGTGTTTATTATGAACTCTTTTAAAATTGATTAAAATAAAAAATAAGTACAAAATTAACAAATTTTAAAAAAAAACAACCACGGGAGATTATTTACACAGTCTGTCATATAAAAAGTCAATTACACTATTAAAAAATACAGATAAATCAGACATGCAGATTGTAAAGGGGAGAGTGGGGTAAGATGAGCCATTTTAATTTACTTATGTGGTCCTCAAGATAAGGGAAAAAGATAAGGCAGAAGTACAATGAAAGTATTGTGCACACTTTGGCCCAAATGTTGGGGACATTTAATTTTCAAAAGCATATCAATGTTAACCTGAAAGAAAAAGAAATGTTAGTTATGATTAATTTAAATCCCCTAACAGCATCTAAAGTAATTTCAAGATGTTTCCTATCATTTTAAATGCTCAGAATACATCTATGACAAAGGGTTCTAAAAAATATGCCTTCTTATAAAAAAGTGCTGATGTGGCTCAATTTACCCCAGGTTAGGGGTAAGTTGTACAATTTGGGTGTAAACTGACCATCTAACTGAATCTGAATCAAAACCCATTTGAAATTTTAAAGATAATTTAAGTATTTTAAAAACTAATTTAATAATCAAATTTCCTTTTACAAATAATATTTTTCTTAAAGCTAACTTAAAGGATTAGTTCACTTCAGAATTAAAATTTCCTGATAATTTACATGTCATCCAAGATGTTTATGTCTTTCTTTCTTCAGTCGAAAAGAAATGAAGGTTTTTGAGGAAAACATTCCAGGATTCCAACGGGTTGAAGGTCCAAATATCAGTTTCAGTGCAGCTTCAAAGGACTCTACATGATCCCAGACGAGGAATAAGGGTCTTATCTAGAAAAACGAACTGTCATTTTCTAAAAAATTTTTTTTATACTTTTTAAAGACAAATGCTCGTCTTGCACTGCTCTGCAATGCGCCACGTATTACGTAATCATGTTGGAAAGGTCACGCGTGAAGTAGGCGGAAGTACAAAGCGAACGTGCAAAGACTAAGTCAAACAGCCTTTACAAAAAAGGTAAAACAACGATGTTGGATGATTTTGAAGTTGGAGGAGAGTTTTTCGCCCTACCGCGGTACTTCCGCCCACATCACGCGTGACCTTTCCAACATGATTACGTAATGCGTGGTGCAACTAAAATTAAATAAAAACTAAATTAGAATGAATGGCTCAATTTACCCCACAACATTTGGCTCACTTTGCCCCATAGCTGCCATTTTGGAAAAAAACTAGCTTAACAATTCAGGCTAATATTTAGCTAAATGATTTAAATTAGCTTTGATGTAAAAGTCATTGCATCTGTTATGCTAAAAATTAAAGTAAATGGGTGCCTTCCACTCCTCCCATGTGCTTCTCCTTTTCTCCTTTTCACAGTCTGGCAAAAATGATGGGTGGCTCCAAAATATATGGTCACATGACAATAAAAGTGTATAGTTGCCAAGATAAAAGGGGGTGTGTCAACTTACCCACTGGCTCATCTTACCCCACTCTCTCCTACAAGAGCCATTTCTCTTACAACAACATTTGCTCTTTCTCTGGAATTATAAAAATCCCTTTTAAAGTCCTGATTATTTTGCCATGCTAATTTTGCCTCTCCCTCTTTCATTGAAGCAGTTCAGCCTAATTGGCATAAATTTGTATGTGGGAAGTTTTCATGCCATCACATGGCTCTGCTTATCAGCCACTTTTGTTTACTCACACCCTTCAGGCTGACTCTGCTGTATTATCTGCTCATCTTAATTCCAGGCGGCTTTCTGAGTCAAAGGCGAATGCGTTTAGTGCAGCCAGGCTGGTGCTTTCTGTCATGGATCTGAACTAAGTGTTCGGTTCGATGGCGCATTCAGACTGGATGATGACGGTACATTAGAGTTATTTGAATCATTAATCAAGTAGTGTCGTATTTTAATTCTTAACTGCAAGGTATAATTAATGCAGCCTGAGGCTCATATATAATATGTAGTGTGTATCGCATTACAGAAAGAAGCTGTTGTTGCTTCCTAATTGGAATATCAATTTTGTTTTCATGAATTGTGAAATATGACCCGGACATGTTCTTGACAGGTTTTGTGAGATTCTTGGCTTCTGTTTCATAAAGAAGGCCTGCACATCTTTTTCGATTTCCATTATGCTTTTCATTAAATTATTGAAACCAGACCTTTTAATCAAGTCATGGGCTATTTTTAACTTAGTTTATGTCCTTGAATAATAATAATGTTTGTATAACGCGTCTGTGAAAGTGCACGGCTCTTTTGTGTTAGACAAAATGTCTTTGGTACATTAATGCCGCTGCTAATCAGATATATGTGTTTGAGTGTATAGAATATGAATATTTATGTTCAATCTCAGACTTTTTTCCACCTCTGTCAGTACAGATTACTATGGTTTAAATCTCACTTCTGCTGCCACAGGCTGTTTACTGCTATTTTCTTGTGTCCTGTGTTTCCTGTCACAGTTTTCTGACTGGAGCCGTCCCAAGACCATTTTCCACAACAAACAGTTCCACATTGTTTTGTCCAAATGGACTCAATAGATGAATTCATTCAGCCTCCAACAGAGTTTTCTGTGTGTTATGAGTGGTTCAGAATCAGAACTCTCAATCATGAAAGTTCAATTGTTTTTTTTCTCTATTCTGGAGAGAAGTTATTCTATTTGTCTAGTTATTAAACTTAAAAAAAACAAATCATACACGTGTTGGTATGAATCAGCGTGGACAGTGACAGAATAAAGGCCTATTCAAAAGATTTTGGCATGAAAATCACCCAATTTCAAGGCCATTTCAAAACAAAGCACTCTCTGGCCCCTGAAAACGTGATTCCTCAGACCAGGCCGCCTTCCTCCATTGCTCCGTGGTCCAGTTCTGATGCTCACGTGTCACTGTTGGCTCTTTCGGCAGTGGACAGGGGTCAGCATGGGCACCCTGACTGGTCTGCAGCTATGCTGTTGGATCAGACCACACGGACCAGCCTTCACTCCCCACATGCATTAATGATCTTGGCCGCTCATGACCCTGTCGCCGGTTCACCACTGTTCCTTCCTTGGAGCACTTTTGATAGATACTGACCACTGCAGACCGGGAACACCCCACAAGAGCTGCAGTTTTGGAGATGCTCTGACCCAGTCGTCTAGCAATCACAATTTGGCCCTTCTCAAACTCGCTCAAATCCTTACGCTTGCCCATTTTTCCTGCTTCTAACACATCAACTTTGAGGACAAAATGTTCACTTGCTGCCTAATATATCCACCCACTAACAGGTGCCATGATGAAGAGATAATCTGTGTTATTTACTTCACCTGTCAGTGCTCATAATGTTATGCCTGATTGAACTAAGCTTAGTAGTTAAGTGCTGCACTGTGATATATAAAGCCGAGAAACAGGTATTTTACATCAGAGCTCTTACTGTATGTCGTTCAACTTGACTGGAATCATTTATTGGCCAATCAGCATCTAGGACAATAACCATTATTTTTTTATGCACTCAACAAAATATTTAGGCCTAAATTTAAGATGTATGTATTTGAATTCCATATAAAATGTAAATTTTTTCGGATGGAAACAGTTTTAACCTAAACAAATAATATTATTATGTGATGCATATTTGCCAGTCATACAAAAAATAAAACAGGTAAGATTTCTGCACTTTATTTAAATAATTTTTCAAAAGGAATTTATTCAAATTGCTTTGTTCTTTGTGAAATCACTTAAATTTTTTTTAGTTAAAAAGTATAAACTTAAGTATTTAAGTATGTCTAGCTGTGGAACAAGCAATACACAGTTCAAATGTATAAGACTGAAATACTGGATTGATTGATGGAAAAATATATAAACCTGCTTACTGTAAAACACATTCAGTTTATTAGTAGCCTACTATTACAGAAATCTTACCTGTTTTGTTTATGTCTGTCTGACAAATATGCATTACATTAAGTTCATTAGTTCATGTTAAAGCTGTGTATTTCATGTGCATTATGTATTCAGATATAATGTGTGTATCATAATCTTAAATATAAAGGTTCCCAAAAGGGGAGTTTTGTCAAATAAGAACCATTTTTGGTTCCCCAAAGAACCTTTCAGTGTTCTGTTTTCTTCTTCTTCTTAGTTTGATGAGCATTTTAATAATAACTAGTAATTTAATTACATTTTCCACTATTTCCACCTTTTCAGTGGATGTTAATGTCCCCCCTGTGGAGAAAATCAAGTCTATGTGGTGTTTTTAATATTCTTTAAAGACAACCCATGTGCAAATGTGCTGAGTATTTTCTCTTTAAAACTGCAGTGAAAAAAAGATGGTTTTAAAAAACGCGGTTAAAATCGGGTAGATTTAGCAATGGCGGGTGTATGATGTATGTTATGATTAATATGCCTTTCTCCACTGATGTACTGAGTTGTTCAAAGCATTTCTAAGGATATTTAGAACATGGTTTGTGCAACATTAGCAACACATTATTAGCTGTTTGATAATGTAGGCTAATCATTTATGTGTCCGACGTTGTAAAAAGCAATGCCATTGTGCAGCGTTTACCTCGGTAAGTTGACCGAGTGGATCTCTGAGCTGGTGTGAGTGAGTGGAGGCGGGGCTAATTAGCATATTCATAGATCCAAGTATATTAAATGAAGCAAGGGTGTCGAGTTACATTCAAGCTATTTTAAGGCATAAAGAATTTACATATGTATAAATATGCAATTTTGGTGATCAAAGATGGGATAAAATGATTGACTACAGGGGGACTTTAAAGGTTCTTCATGGAAACATCAATGCCAATAAAGAAGCTTTACTTTTAAGAGTGTTTTGTCCTCTCTCATGCAGTGGATCCTTTGACTCTCTGTGTGACTGATAATCATCTCTAATCTGTGTCTCTCATCAGAGTGGGTGTTTGGGCCTCGTTCAGACGACCGCAGGAGCAAGAGTGAGGTGAACTGCATCAGCAGCAGCGTGAATGAAATGAGCGAACTCTCGTGTCGGGTGGACACGTCGCGCTGCATCGTGTACAATCACTCTGAGTCTCCGAACGCCATGAAGCCGGAAGAACTGGTGGTCACCATCGATGAGACCTTGCAGGACCTACCTCGTGAAGCTTACAGTGGAACCTAACTGAGAAAAACAACCACGGTTTGACCCAGCCCTTTATTATGAGGAGAAAAGCATGTTTGCTTCAGTTTGATCGGCATCTGTGAGCCGGTGCAGTAACGTCAGATGACCTTTGGCGGTCATGTGGAATTTAGGAGACTTTAGAAGGAATGGAATCACAATAAAGTACATGTACATGTTCTTTATCGGAGTGCTGTGAGACACTATATTTTCTGAACTCGAGAAAGAGGAGAGACACTTCTTATCATTCATATCAGTGTTATTTTTCTTGTTTTGTGGAGACATGCACTGTGAATCTAGAATAGTGTTCTGCTGTTATCCGTTTCATACTCTACCCACAACCTGCTTTGGTTCGATTTTCCCACTTTTTTGCAGATATTTATGGCTGAGAACTTTTGGCTGCGTTGTAGTATTTGCAAATACTTACATTTTACTCACTTTCAGGTTTCCTGGAATTGATTATGCTGCTTGAAAACAGAAATACTTAGAGATCTTCTCCCTACAGGTTACTTAAAAAGTCAAGCAATGAAGATAGTTTAGATATATACAGCCCTTGATGAAAAAAAAAAAAAGAGATAAACAATGGTGAAATGGTTTAATCTATAAGGCAGTGTTACCAAAAATGTGTGTTTTATAATGGAAGGAGATGCTACACAAACACTTCTCAATGAAAATATATATTTAAATGAAAGAAGACAAATGTTAAATACACTTAAAAGTGGCTTTTGATAATATATTTGAGTTATACATTGACAGATGTCTCTGTTTACTTCACAACTAAGGGCTATAATTTCAGGTTTCATTGCAGATGGTTATCAGAACGAAGCTTCAGATCTGAGCATCACAGATTTTCAAAGTCAAAAAAGGGGATAATTGGCAGAATTATCCCTCACACACTCTAAAAAATGAGGGTTAAAAACAACCCAAGTTGGGTTGAAAATGGACAAACCCAGCGGTTGGTTTAAATGTTTGCTGGATAGTTTTATTTAACCCAACTATTGTTTAAAAATGACTAGCTTAAAATGAACCCATAATAGGTTGGAAATTAAAAATCAGACACATAATTAGGCAACAATAATAATCAAAAGGTGAACATTTATTAATAAGCAATTTAATAAATCTTTATTGTTTAATTATTATTCATTACATGTATTATTAAACATATTAACAACATATTTTGTGTTCATTTTAAGCAAGTAGTACAGTAATTTTTAAACAATAGTTGGGTTAAATAAAACTACCCAGCAGTTTGGGCAAAAACATTTAACCCAACCGCTGGGTTAAAACAACCCAACTTCTTGGTTTGTCAGGAAGGCTTCGTCCATTTCTGCTGTTCTCTTTTTCATACATTTTCAACAGTAAAGGTGAAAAAAAAAAAAACTTTACCAGATTACCACTGACAACTTGTTTTGATCTTTACTGCCAAAGTGTAATTGTTTGGTCAGATTGAAAAAAAAAAAAAAATGCAAAAATCGTTCTGTGATCCATGTGTCCAGTAATGCCATGTAACAATAATCGAAATATGTTACACAAGTTGTAGAAAAACACAGAAAAGATGTTTTTCCTGTTTCATGTCCTGCATTTTACACAGAAGTCACAAGTCACCTTAATAAATGTGACATTATGTCAAATTTATCTAAAACAACTTGACATTCATTTTTTTAAAACATATTTTTATATTATAAATGTTAAATACAATTTTTTTATTCTGAATGTGTGCGGAGTGACGTTGAAAAGTAGGCGGTCCGTAGGCGGTCCGTAGGCGGGCGCGCCGTGACGTCATCACAACAACATCAGCCGTTTCTTCCTTGTTTAGACTCCCTCCAGTTTTCAACTTAGCGGCTGTATGTTGATGTATTTCCACGACTGTCTGATAAATAACATCATTCTCGTAAGTACAGATATCCTGACCGACATCTATGCGGTGTAGCGATCATTTGACATTCATTTGTTTGTGCAGTAAACTCAGGCGGGTACAAAGTCCAACTTTTACTTCGTTGTGTTTTTATGACAATTGTCTTAACCGTGAAGGGACTGACTGAAGTAAAAGGGTTTTGAAGCGGTTTTTTTTTTATTTTATTTTTTAATCCAAATCCTGTTTTTTTTATGAATCTGCATGAGGTTGTAATAGAAATGTAAATCTTTTTGAAATATTTTATAACTTATTAAATATAAATTATAAAATTACACCAAGGTAGCCCATAACATTTTAATGTGGAGCCGCCCAATTCACGTCTCTTCTGAAGATTAAGAGATTGTTATGAAAAATATCATGAAATTAAATGCATTTAGAAATCAGGAATAAACACAGCTGCAGTGAAAGTTTGAGAAGGCAGCTGAAAGAAAATATCTTACTATATCAATGCATGTGAATAAAAGAAATATGCCTAATAATTTATAATATAATCATTTATATTAGTTTCACAAAGAGCTCAAATGAATACACATAACCTTATACATCGATGCTTGTATATTTTATTTATATATCAATTTAATATTAATTGTCATTTAATATAACTGAATACTATTGAATTATACATAATTAATTCATATAATATAAATAATAATAAATAATTAGCAGCAAAATACGAGCAATTTTGTCTCTAAAAGGTTTTCAATAACTGATTTAATTTGGAGCGAAATACAGGGGAGTGGCTTTATAGAGGGTACGCACGTGACGTCACCTTCGACCGTTATGACTGCGGTCACGCCCACTGAGTGGCACAAAACACACAAACACATCTAAAACAGGAGAGCTTCGCGATTGACTACAATTAGCTTTGACACAAAATCTGAGGTATTTTTACAGACTGCTGAAAGCTACAGGAAAAAAAGAAGCATATAGGTAGCTGCAATTCACAGAAACAGCTGGACTCCGGCAAAGAAACGTTTTGCAGTTATCATTTTATGTCAAAATGTTGGATTTTGGGGTAAAATCATACCGTATATATTTTATTGTTATATATTGTGTTGACAACTCATCAATTAAATATTTAGCATCTTATTTTCTGCATAATTGGGTGTTTTTAAATAAACACTGACAAAAACTAGGCTATATAAGTTTTAGGGCTGGACGATATGACGATACATTGATATAAGTGATTACTCAGATTTAAACCTACCTATATTGAAGTTATATAAGGCTTTTTCATTGGCAGATTTGCTTTATGTATTTCTCCGGCGTCAAAATCAGGCACATATAAATGTCAGGATACACGATTCCTGGCTGCATGTCAATATCCATGGATTAGGTTTCTTTGACATCTTATATGGAACACTTTCGAGCCCAACCTTTAGTGTAATCTTTTTTTTTACTCGCGTTTTCGCAGTTTCCCCTATTAAATCCAGTCATGCAGCAGGTTCTTTTGCCACTCAGTCCAGCTGAGGGAGCGCGTTACGGCGGTAAAGTGACGTCTATGCATACCCTCTATGGAGTGCCTCAGATGACGCATTTTTGTAGGCAAAACCCGGAAGCGAGTTAGCATTTTAGGACTTCCGGTTCCAACGCCGTAAAGTCTATGGGTTTTTTGAATGGGTTTTTGCTAAATCGCTTGAAATAAGGTCTGTGGTTAACAAAGCCTCTAAATATTTTCACGTTTTGATCTATGACATAAAACACACCAGTTATAACCCACTTGTGATTTTTTAAACTTTTACTGTGTCTTAAAATCGGCGGTTGCTAACAAATTGCTAAAAGGGGCTACTTCCTTTGGCGGGGACTTTAGATGTCATCATTAAAAACAGGACATTTGGACAGCATTTCTCATGAAAAAGTGGATAAGTATTCATAACAGCACAGATCATAATCAGCGAGCATGTTTTTAAATACAGTTTGAGGAAGCTTGGTGGTGACGACGTTGATCCGTGACCATGGTGTGCTGTAGTCCGTTTATAGCCTACTGTTAGCCTTTTATATCTGACCACTTTATTTAGGCTTCAAAATCTATAAATGTTGTGTTAACTTGTAAAGATTATCTTGATAGACAAAATGTGTAAGTGTCATAACCCTTTGTTAAACACAGAGCTTATTTTCTGCGATTTTCCAAAAGTCTATGGGGGAAAAAATGCATAGGCTTTCTATCGAGGGAACCCGTGCGCCGCTAACTTCCGGGTTGGCCTACAAAAACACGTCATCCCTGGGGTACTCCATTGCATCAGATACAGGTTGCTTTACTAACAGCTGATTGGTCCAGTTTTAGTTTGAGATCTGTAGCCGCTTAAGTTACCATAGCAATGAAACCAGCTAAAAAGCAATCCTTCTTAAACCCGAAAAACCAGCGTTTACTCAAACTAATCTTGAACTTACCTGGGTAGAAACTGAAACCGGCTTTGTGCAACAGGCCACTGTACTTGATGGTTGTCATGAATACTCCTCAGTTTTGAGTCTGTTCTGCTGTGGTTTGAACAGCCTATCTTCCGTCACTTATTAAAATTAATGAAGTGTGTTTTAGCACGATGATGAAATGTTACCACAGTTCCATAAGCTTTAAATGGGATCAAGCACGAAGGCAAGTGGAAAAGCGATCGTAATTAGCCCATATTAACATTTAAGATGTTTGTGTTTCTGACCCAACATCTGTCC
The DNA here is from genome assembly GCF_018812025.1 of Megalobrama amblycephala. Lineage (NCBI taxonomy): Eukaryota > Metazoa > Chordata > Actinopteri > Cypriniformes > Xenocyprididae > Megalobrama > Megalobrama amblycephala. The sequence continues at coordinate 3,599,811 of NC_063067.1, forward strand.
TGCTTGTACTTGTTAATTCAGTTTTGAAGCAGTTGTCAAATGTGTGTCTTTCTTACATCGAGCTGAGTCTTGAAGGGACTTTTTCTGTAAATCAGTTTGCCTGCTAACAATAAAACAATAATAACAGTAAACATCAGTATGAAACTAGGCCACTTCATACATCAGGTGCAACAGACGCTGTCATAAACATTCATAGCTGACAACAGTTGTGCGTTTACAAGGTCAAGAGTGTAATATAACGTCTTGTGTGAATTGATTTATCAGTCTGAGCTCCTCGATGGGACCTGTATGATAATTAGGAGTATTTTCTCTCTGACATGTTTCATACGCCGTGTCCTAGTTCTGTATGCAGCGTTTGAAAGTTCAGGACTATTAGTCAGACATTCACTGATTCTTCAGATGTGAGAGAAAACATGCGCAACAAATTTACCTGTTGTTCGTTTTGAAAATGGCAGCATTTCCACTTTGACATTTATTCAAGATTGATTCCTAAGCACAAAGTACCTCCAGCAGGAGTTATTCTTTATTTCAATGCACTGTTTCTGAACTCCCTGAAACGCCGCCATCTTGAGTTTTCTTCCAGTAACGAACACAACGCAATATTCCTCATTTAAATAATTCCCGCCAAAGGCATACGCAAAATAAACGGGCGAGGCCTAGTTGAGTTAATTAGTAGTGTGTTGAAACCATAGACTGTAAAAAAAGATGGACGACGCGACGCCGCTTCCTTCCATTGTATAGAGGGTATGCACGTGACGTCACCGTCGACCGTTACGACTGCGGTCACGTCCACTGAGTGGCAAAAGACTGAGTGGCAGCATTTGTTTTCAGCGTGAATGTCCCGAAAAACACACAAAACACATCCAAAATGGGAAAGAGCTTTGTGATTGACTGTACAAATAGCTTTGACACAAACCCTGAGGTATATATTTAAAGACCGCCGAAAGCTACAGAAAAAAGAAGCAAATGGATCACTGTAATTCACAGAAACAACTTGACTTCAGCAGATAAACATGGATTTGCAGTCAGGGACGGACTGGGACTAAAGAACGGCCCTGGACTTTGACTAGGCCTGGCCCAAAGCAATCAGCGTGCGGAAACTCGACAACAACAACAATAACGCCTGGCATGAGTGTCACAAGACTTTAATTGTGGCTCATGATACTATACCATCCAAATTATAGCAATAGCACTGATGTTGACTAGATGTTGTGTTAAAAGCATATTATTCTAGATTAACTTAAATACTCATATAGCAGGGGTCTCAAACTCAAATTGTCGGGGGCCGTTTCTGTGATTGACACCTCATAGGAGGGCCATATTATCCTTCAAGCGCAACATTTCAGAAAATGTACTTTCCTTTGCATTATTTCTCATTTAGCCTACTTCAAATTTCATTAGGCCTACTAAAATATTTTTATACCTATACTATAAATATCTTATTTACCATACTAAATGTAAACAGCAGTGTCTCTCTCATTGTTACAGAGTGTAATATAATTATATAATACTATTACTAATATAATACTATTAATTGAAATAGTCTGGTGCGACTTCTCACATCCAACAAGATATATGGAATAAAAAATTAGTAATTTAAAACCAGCAACACTTGTGGCATGGAGGGGTCAGAAATAAACAAAAAAACTGGAGCTATATATCAACTTTATTTTGCCCCAAAAAAATAAAAATATCTCATTGTTACATACATTTTAAAGCGCATTGTAAAGGAGAATGCGGCGCGGCCGCGTATGTGACGCGATATGTGAATGCCCCTTAGAACGGCGACTTTTTCTTTGCATATCAGACAGGTAGCAACTAGAGAATAATAATAATAATAATAATAATAATTTAGCGGGCCGGATTATGTTTTATTTTTGAGATCAGTTGCGGGCCGGCAGTTTGAGATCACTGATCTAACGTCTTTGCTGCTTACTTGGCGGCCACGGCCAGTGCAGCTGGCATCCAACTTAAAGGTGCATTGCTGCCACCTACAGTACTGGAGTGTGAAACAGATTAGTGGGGGAAAAAAACAGATGATGACTGCGTGCGTGGCGGGTGGTGGGCCGGCCCGCCGGCCGTCCTGGAGTAGGCCGGCCGTTCTGTGATTCTCCAGATCACACAGATGGCCAGTCCGCCCCGTTTGCAGTAATCATTTTGTGTCAAATTGTTGGATTTTGAGGTAAAATCATACCGTATATGGTGATTACGCGGATTTAAACCTACCTATATTGTAATATAAAATATTCACAGGCAGATTTGCTTTATGTATTTCCCCGCCGTCGAAATCAGGCACATATAAATGTCAGGAAACACGATTCCTGGCTGCATGCAATATCCATGGATTAGGTTTATTTGACAAGTTGTAAGAAACACATTCAATTCCAACCTTTAGTGTAATTCGTCAGTTTTACTCGCGTTTTCGCAGTTTCCTCTATTAAATCCAGTCACGCAGCAGCTTCTTTTGCCACTCAGTCCAGCTGAGGGAGCGCGCTTTCGGCGGGAAAGTGACGTCGATGCATACCCTCTATTGAACTGAAGCCAAAATGGGCCTATGAATGGGCGCTGACACGTTACGCAATACGTCAAAAAAAAAACGTTTGGAGCCTGGGCATGCGCAGAAGGAATCGTCAGTGGAGCCCGGAGGCGGAGTCGCGGTATCAAACTTCCGCCCAGACGACTGCGTCATCATTCATGTATTTTAAATAGATTATAAAAATTATACACAGTTTAAAATTCTACCTAAAATAATAGGCTATTCTGTTTCTAGAGCAATAATATTTTTGAAACAGCAAATTCAGGTAATAAAATCAATATAATATGCCACTAGAAACAACTCTAAATCGTCAGAAATGGTCCTGCCATTTTAAATCAAGTTCAACTTTAACGTTAACAAGTTTAACGTTAGGAGATTGATTGCTGTAATTAGAGTAGGCTATCATTAGTTTTGTCCTGCTAATTATTATTTTATACCCATAAAAATAATAAGTAACTGCCAGATAACGATCACCTGCTTTTTTCTCCGTCATGGCTAACGTTAGGCGTGTTATCTTAACTAATAATATTTGTTAATTAGCTTATAATGCCCATATTTAATGTTACAGAAAAAGGTTCAGTGATCCGTCAGATCCTGTAGGTCGGTTAGTACAGTTTACTGCTGAACAACTCATTTTGTTGGTGTTAAATAACAAAGAAATCGAAAATTAATAGTTAGTTAATACATCTTCAATCTCCCCTCGAAGCTCCGACAGTCCTCAGACAAGCTGTCAATCAACTTCGAATCATGACGACACACCCCGTTTTTATAGCATCAAATTGCTAGCTAAAATCTAAATCATCACAAAAACGAACAATTGAATATATATCAGCGTGATAACAACTACCTTAAGTGACCAAAACCATCTTTCAGAAAGTTTTATTTGAAGCATAATTTATTTTAAAGTTTTCATTGAAGTCTCATTCGACTGCACTGAGAGGGCGGGGTTTATGACCTGTACTGCATCCAGCCTCCAGAGGGCGATCAAAGAGCCCGCAGCTTCACTTTTCAGGATGTATGAGACACACCTGGTTGAAACCATAGACTGTAAAAAAAGATGGACAACGCGCCTTCACTCTCTTCCATTGTGAAGCCGCCAATATGGCGACGTCTGTGCAGTAGTGAGCGCGAAGTGAAGCCGATATCGAGCAGGGTTGCCAGGTTTTCACAACAAAACCTGCCCAATTGCTCCTCAAAACTAGCCCAATCGCATTTCACAGAGGTCCCAGGGTAAAAATCGCATTCCGGGGGTAAAATTCCCATTACTTTACATGGAGAGGGTGGGGCTTATGACCAGGGTTGCCAGGTTTTCACAACAAAACCCGCCCAATTGCTACTCAAAACTAACTCAATGATGTTTCAGAGGGGGTCCCTCGGTAAAAACTGCATTCCAGGGGGTAAAATCCATGTTTTTGGTGGGGTTTTCCTGGTAAAATTCACATTCCAGGGGCTACATATCATGTTATTTGGAGTTTCTTCAACCCACGGACATGAAAATCAACTCGTGGCAACAGTATTAAAGTAGTCCAATTCCACAAGAAAACCGCAGACTTGGCAACACTGCTTATGACTTATACTGCATCCAGCCACCCAGGGGCGATCAAGATGCTTTGGCTTCACTTTTAGGCCGTGTGTCCACCAAAATGTTTTTTCCCGCAGCTAGCGTATTTTTTCCAATTGTTTTCAACAGTAGCGCCATTGAGTGGATCTCTTGCCACGAATTACAACCCATATAAACATCTTTGTATTTTTTCATGCTAGAGTTGTACAAATGAGAGTACTTTCTAACCTCTTTGCACAATCTGTAGTCGCTGTAGCTTGCATGCGTTCCGGTCTGTTCTGTTTATGCATTTTTTCTTTGACTACCTTGTGAATCGACGGCTCCAGAGCACGGTTGCCACCATGTGGATAAACTAATTACTGCAAAAAAAAATTAAATGCACATGTGCAACCCTTGCTTGCGGGTAAAATGTGAAGTATACTTTGGGCTTAATGAGGTCCTGAGCGTTACTGACAGACTGGGAAGAGAGGAGCTGCAACAATGGACAATATGAGAAAACAAATGTGTTTTTTGAACATTAAAGCATGACACATTTTTAAAAGATTTTTTTGTCAGGGTTCATTTGAAATAGAAATGTTTTGTAATATTATAAATGTCTATGTGTGTGTAATGGTCTCTCTCGTCTCAGTAAGCATGGCGTCAGTGTTGTCACAGCTGATGGGTGAGTGGATGGACGTTCAGGGACTCCTGATATTTCTGTGCGTGCTGCTGTTGGTGAAACACCTGCGAGATGTTCAGTCCAGGAACATGCCGCCAGGACCCTTCCCTCTGCCTGTCATCGGAAACCTCATAAATATAGGCTTTAGTGATCCACTGGGCTCCTTTCAGAGGGTAAGTCACATATGACACATAAAAATCAGTAAAATGATTCTATGTGAAAGTATAACATGAATATTATGTTGATCAGATTGCTGAGAGGTATGGAAATGTGAGCACACTTTATTTGGGAAGCAATCCCTGCATACTAATCACTGGATACGAGACTTTCAGAGAGGCGTTTGTGGAACAGGCGGACATCTTCACAGACCGGCCGTACTTCCCTCTAGTTGACAAGCTCAGTAAAGGGAAAGGTACAGATGGAGGGAAAAGCTGTATTGCACCTATATGATTCATATACTGGCAAAATATTACTTTTCATTATAATCCTAAAATCATTCTTTCTATGTAGGTCTAATTATGTCAAGTGGCCACATGTGGCGTCAGCAGAGGCGTTTTGCTCTGGCAACACTGAAATACTTTGGTGTGGGGAAGAAAACTCTAGAAAACTCCATCCTGCAGGAGTGCCGCTTTCTCTGTGACTCTGTACAGGCTGAACAAGGTCAGTGAGCATCATTTTAGTGCCTCACAAGCAAGATTTGCTGTCATTCTTTTATTATAAACCCAAACAAATATGAAAACAGAATGAATTTTTTTAATCTGAAAATGTATTATAACCAAGAAATGAAATTTTAGCTCAATGTCATCATTGTGTCTTGAAGGGCTGTGTGTGCATACTATCCTCTAGAGGCCACGATCTGAAAGTGCAAGTGTCTTTTTGAAGGTCAAACATCTGGGAAATCACATGAGAGCTCATCTTTCCTTCATTTTCTCTTATTTATATATACAGTATACAGTGAGATCCAAAAGTCTGAGACTATATTGAAATAATTCTGGGATTGAAAAGTTTTAGGATTTAAATGTTTTATTAATAATAATAATAATAATGTATTTATTAATAATAAATAATATAATAAATATATAAAATAATATAAAAATAAATATCAATGTAGTAATCATAAATAACAAAAAATAAATAAAAATGTAATAATCATAATTCACATTTCCTTAACTTTCTCTATTTATTTAAATAAATACAGTGAAATCCAAGATTACATCCTGGATTTTTTCTGTACCTGCAAATAAACAGGAAGTTATAGGATTTAAATGTGTATAATAATACTACTAATAATAAATGTAATTATAAAAAATAAAATAAATATCAATGTTTCAATCATAAAAAATATATTAATTAAAATGTAATAATCATAAATAATAATAATAAATCATCTTTTCTTATTTTTTTTTAATTGGATCCTGGATTAGGATTTAAATGTTTTTAATAATAATACATTAAATTAATTAAAATGTAGGAATCATAATTAATAAAAATGTAATAATCATATCAATAAAAATAATTATTATGTTAATAATAATAAATTAAATAAATATAAGTTAAATATAAAATTTAGAGTAAATTTGTGAGCAGATGTGTGACATAGTGTTCTCAGACGTTTGGACGCCACTATATATATAATTTAAAAAGAAAAAGGTGTTTTTAGTAGCCGTTTGACTGTTTTTCATGTTTTCTGTTCTTAAGTCTTGTAACATTGCTTTCATCTCGTTGTTGTGTTTCTAGGTTTGCCCTTTGACCCTCAGCGTCTCGTGACCAATGCCGTGGCTAATATAATCAGCGGGTTGGTGTTTGGTCACAGGTTTGAGTATGACGACCATCAGTTTCATCTGATGCAGAAGTACGTGGATGACTTCTTACAGCTTCCCATCTCCCACTGGGGTCGGGTATGAGTTCACCCTACTATCACAATGTCTTACAAAAGCCTAACAATCTAAAAAGTTAAATAATAATAATAAAAACGTTCATACAACTCAGTGAAACTGGAATTGACTTTATTGACAAGTGCTATCAATGTCAGTTTCATTCAATGAATTGTAGTGAATTGTAGCATTTTTTGTTTTACAGTTATATAATCAGTTTCCAACCCTCATGTCGTTGCTGCCAGGAAAGCACCAGACGGCATTCGCCAGCATGTCTAAACTTCAGCCCTTCATGCAGGAGGAATTCAGAAAACACAAGGAGGAGAGAGACCCGTCCAACCCCAGAGACTACATTGACTGTTATCTGGATGAAATCGAGAAGGTAGTGTTGTCCTAGGATGCCCTGCTGGTGTATTTATATTCCTTTAAGAGGGTTATATTGGGAGTTGGGACAAGCGTTAGCAGCTCCTTTATGAATATTCATGTCTGTCCTACAGAGATCGTGTAGTTACAGCATCTTACAGCTTATTGGATCATGTTAACTAGTCAAAGCTTAACCACCAAATTCTGCTTCTGTTGTTTGTGAAATAAGTGCTGAAATGCCACCAATTTATTTACAATATGAACCTTTCAAAAAAAAATACATGCAGTCAATGCAATATATATATATATATATATATATATATATATATATATATATATATATATATATATGAATGAAAATATTTAATTTATTTAGTCATTTAGTCGTTTTTATTTATTTATATATATATATACACACACACACACACACACACACACACACACACACACACATATATATATACTGTATATTTATATATATATATATATATACACACACACACACACACACACATATATATATATATATATATATGTTTGTGTATGTGTGTATGTATATATATATATATATATATATATATATATACAGTGTATATATATGTGTGTGTGTGTGTGTGTGTATTTAAGTATATTTTAAATTTTTTTGTATATTTTGAAATTGATTTAAAAATATATCTAAATATATTTCTAATATATAAATACATTTGTATAATAAATAATATAAATATTTTAAATATAAGATATTTATTGTGCATGTGTGTATATATATATATATATATATATATATATATATATATATATATATATATATAAAATCAAAATATTTTTGTATATTTTGAAATGAATTTAAAAGTATATGAAAATATATTCATGATATATAAATACATATATGTATAATATCAAATATTTATTATATAGTAAATATAAATAAATATAAGAAAATATCTGTATGCACAGTAAAAATATATAAATATAAAATATCTGTTGTGCATGTATATACAGTACAGTCCAAAAGTTTGGAACCACTAAGATTTTTAATGTTTTTAAAAGAAGTTTCGTCTGCTCACCAAGGCTACATTTATTTAATTAAAAATACAGTAAAAAACAGTAATATTGTGAAATATTATTACAATTTAAAATAACTGTGTACTATTTAAATATATTTGACAATGTAATTTATTCCTGTGATCAAAGCTGAATTTTCAGCATCATTACTCCAGTCTTCAGTGTCACATGATCCTTCAGAAATCATTCTAATATGCTGATTTGCTGCTCAATAAACATTTATGATTATTTTCAATGTTGAAAACAGTTGTGTACTTTTTTTTTCAGGATTCCTTGATGAATAGAAAGTTCAAAAGAACAGCATTTCTCTGAAATACAAAGCTTCTATAGCATTATACACTACCGTTCAAAAGTTTGGGGTCAGTAAGAATTTTTATTTTTATTTTTTTGAAAAGAAATTAAAGAAATGAATACTTTTATTCAGCAAGGATGCATTAAATCAATCAAAAGTGGCAGTAAAGACATTTATAATGTTACAAAAGATTAGATTTCAGATAAACACTGTTCTTTTGAACTTTCTATTCATCAAATAATCCTGAAAAAAAATATTGTACACAAATATTTTGTACAATTGTACACATTAAATGTTTCTTGAGCAGCAAATCAGCATATTAGAATGATTTCTGAAGGATCATGTGACACTGAAGACTGGAGTAATGATGCTGAAAATTCAGCTTTGCATCACAGGAATAAATTACTTTGTCAAATATATTTAAATAGTACACAGTTATTTTAAATTGTAATAATATTTCACAATATTACTGTTTTTTACTGTATTTTTAATTAAATAAATGTAGCCTTGGTGAGCAGACGAAACTTCTTTTAAAAACATTAAAAATCTTAGTGGTTCCAAACTTTTGGACTGTACTGTATGTGTGTGTGTGTGTGTGTGTGTGTGTATATATATATACTGTATATATACACAGTGAAACCAAAAATTATTCAGATATTTTTGATATATTTTTACTAGTGGGTGCAGGACACTATAGTTCATTTCTGTAAGTGAGGATAGTAAAATAAAGTAAACTGTGACATATTATATAAATTCTTCATCCAGTGGACTACCAGTAAAACTGATAAAAAATTTGGAACCAAAATTATTCAGACACTTTGACCTGACCAAGTGTTATCTGACATTATTAAGATTGTAGCGAAAATTAACTCAAAGGGGAAATATTAATAATTATTCATAACTCATTATGATTATTAATTATGATTAATTATGAATATGCAAATCCGTTAATCAGATTACATTTACATTTACATTTATTCATTTGGCAGACGATTTTATCCAAAGCGACTTACAAGTGAGGAATACAACAAGCGAGTCGTCATGACGAGGCAAATAGACAAGAAGTGCTCATAATACAAGTTATAGGCAGTGCTCAGAGTATCCTAAGCTACAATAGAGAGGAAGTGAAAGGATAGGTATAAATTATTATTTTTTTTTTTTTTTTTTTTTTTTTTTTTAAGATGAGGTTAAGTGCTCACGAAAGAGATGGGTTTTCAGCTGTCTTTTGAATATTGGCAGGGATTCCGCATTCCGGATGAAGGCAGGAAGATCATTCCACCAGCAAGGGACAGTGAATGAGAATGTTCTGGAAAGTGATTTCGTGCCTCTCTGTGATGGTACCACAAGCCTTCGCTCCTTTAATGAGCGCAGGTTTCTGGTAGGAGTGTAGACTCGTAAGAGTGAGTGGAAGTAGGAGGGTACTGAGCCTGTGGTGGATCTGTAAGCAAGCGTCAACGCCTTGAATTTGATGCGAGCAGCAAGTGGTAGCCAGTGAAGAGAGATGAAGAGAGGCGTGACGTGGGCTCTTTTGGGCTCGTTGAAGACGAGACGTGCTGCTGCGTTCTGAATCATTTGTAGAGGCTTGATTGTGCATGATGGCAGTCCAGCCAGAAGAGCATTGCAGTAATCAAGCCTAGAAATGACCAGAGCCTGGACCAGAAGTTGTGTTGCATGTTCTGTTAGAAAGGGCCTGATTTTCCTGATGTTGTAAAGTGCAAATCTGCATGACCGAGCTGTCTTTGCAATGTGGTCTTTGAAGGTCAGTTGATCATCAAGGATTACTCCAAGATTTCTGGCCGAATTTGATGGGGTAATTGAGGATGTGCCTAGCTGGATGCTGAAGTCGTGATTTAGAGTCGGATTGGCAGGGAAGACGAGAAGCTCAGTCTTAGCCAGGTTGAGCTGTATATGATGTTCTTTCATCCATGTCGAGATGTCCGCCAGACAGCTTGAGATTCGTGCAGCTACTGTGGGATCATCTGGTTGGAATGAAAGGAAGAGTTGTGTGTCATCAGCATAGCAATGGTAGGAGAAACCATGTGCCTGAATGATGGGACCAAGTGATGTAGTGTAAATGGAGAAGAGGAGGGGTCCAAGAACTGAACCCTGAGGAACACCCGTGGTCAGTTGATGAGCTTTGGATACCTCCCCTCTCCAGGCAACCCTGAAAGACCTTCCTGTGAGATAGGATTCAAACCAGAGAAGTGGAGTACCTGTGATGCCCAGTGACGAGAGGGTGGACAGGAGGATCTGATGATTCACCGTGTCAAAGGCAGCAGATAGATCGAGCAGAATGAGAACTGATGATTTGGAATTAGCTTTTGCAATCCGCAGGGATTCAGTGACTGACAGCAGTGCAGTCTCAGTCGAGTGGCCACTCTTGAAACCAGATTGATTGACATCCAATTGGTTGCTCTGTGAGAGGAAAGATGACACCTGGTTGAAAACAACTCGTTCAAGTGTTTTTCCTATGAATGGTAGGAGAGAAACAGGTCTGTAGCTGTCTACAAGAGACGTGTTTAATGTGGGTTTCTTAAGCAGTGGGTTTACCCGAGCCTGCTTGAATGTGTTAGGGAAAGTGCCAGTGTGGAGAGATGTGTTGATAATGTGTGTAAGTGCTGGTAAAAGTGTGGGAGCAATGGCTTGTAGAAGGTGTGAAGGGATGGGATCTAGAGGGCAGGTGGTGGGATGATTGGAGAGGAGAAGTTTGGATACTTCTGTCTCAGTGAGGGGGGAGAATGAAGAGAGGAGGTGTGTGGCTGTGTGTGTGGTTGGTCTGTGTTCCTGTGTGTGTGGAGCGGAGAACTGACTGCTGATGGTAGATGTTTTGTCAGTGAAAAATGTAGCAAAATTATCAGCAGTAAGGGATGAGGTGGGTGGTGGTGGAGGGGACAGAGGAGAGAGTTGAATGTTTTGAAAAGTGTACGTGTGTTTGAAGCGCTGTTGATTTTGTTGTGGAAATAGGAGGATTTAGCGGCATGAATTTTAGCAGAAAAGGATGAGAGCAGAGACTGATAGCTACATAGGTCAAATTGGTCTTTTGATTTGTGCCACTTCCTCTCTGCAGCCCTGAGTTTGGGCAAGATTAACTGGACGTAGCTACATTAAAATTAACATTACAATCAGTTAACCTGTTCGTCCAGTGAACGCTCAGTGTTGATTGTTTATTAATTCTAAGAAATGTCAATTTCCAAGTTATGGAAAAATAATATTTCTTATTGTACTGTACTACTCAGAGCATGTAGTCCGGATCTATCACTTAAGAGGCAATTCATTAGCAGACGGAGTCAGAACCAAACGTGTATTGTGCACAATCTTTATTAACTAACTCACAAACACATAACTAAACTAACAAACACATAACATAACATACATAAAGGGTCACACACACACACACACACACACACACACACACGCGCAAGTCAGAATGAGTAATGCTAGTGTTGAACCGGAAGAGATGCTGTTACTAGAGCTACATGAAATGTCAAAGGCAATCTGGAAAGGAATCATCAGTTTCTTCAGCAATAGCAAGGTAAGTCTTACAAATTAATACTAACTCGCTGTTTAGTGTTAAAATGTACGATACTTGCAAGATGCCCTTAGGCTGAGGAGCATCGGCTCTGCCATCTGAGGAGAGATCTTGGGTGATTCAGTCCGAAGTTGTTGCCAGTCTTTTCCATGTGGGATGAGGAGCACATGGCTCGTTTGTAGGCCGAGGCCTACAGGCCTTGCAGGCCTGGCCTAGGCCGGCCGCAAGGAGATCGATTCGGTCGTTCAGAAGCAAGGAGAAAAAGAGAGGGAGTGGCACTGTTCGCTGGTTTTTAACCTCTGGTCAAAGTCACACCTCTCAGTTGTTGACCGGACCAATGAAGATGTTGTAATTCTGGGTGGCAACACCCCTCCTGTCAGGGCTTTTCCAACCCAGAAAGATTAACAAGCTGAGTTCTTGAATCAGAACTATTAAATATTCTTTTAATACTGATGTGTTGCACAGGTATGGATGTACCGCATACACAAACATTTAAATCTTCCCGCTACGAACGTATAGACACTAAACATGGCATGATTGAAGTTACCGTGCAGGTCATAACATTTAACAATCATCAAACATGTAAATACAATGAGTACAATACAACATCAGTAATAATGGATACCATTTCCTGAGAAGGAATCATTTATAGCACAGTCTGTCTATACATTAATGCCATAGAGTCTGTGTTCTGTGTGGAAAATGCAGGGAAGATGCAGATTTTCTGTGTCTCTACTCTGTTCTCCATGCGGCAACCACATTCCTCAGCGCAATAAACTTGTAACTGAAAACTTCCCGGGGGATGGGGACAGACTCCAGAGTGAGCTTAAAACTATTGGTTAACTAACCAATAATTGTGTCTGATTTGCCTCAGTCATTACAAGATTATTTTTTTCTGACACAGTTTAACTCTGAGATCTTGACATATTTTATTACCATTTTTTTCAACTATAGTGAATAAACTGAATTAATGAATGAAATGTTCAAGGTGTCTGAATACATTTTGGTTTGACTGTATGTATATATATAATTAGATTCTGAAAATATATATTTTTGTCATATGGGAAGTGTTTTTGTGTTCCATCATTCCCAGTGTAAGGACAGCGAGGCAGAGTTCACAGAAGAGAACCTGATGCACTGTGTGGTTGATCTGTTTGGAGCGGGAACAGAGACCACCTCTAACACTCTCAGATGGGCTTTACTCTTCATGATCAAGTATCCAGATGTGCAAGGTGGGATGTCAGTCAGTCAACAGATGTGACTTCTTGTTGCTTGTCCTCAAAAACTACCATCAGCATGTTCTTTGTTGACTATTTTCTTTCAGATAAGGTCCAGTCTGAGATCGATCAGGTGATTGGACAGACACGTCAACCTCTAATGGATGACCGAACAAATCTGCCGTACACCTACGCTGTGATCCATGAAATTCAGAGGTTCGCCAACATTGTTACCTTCACGCCTCCCAGAGTGGCCAACAAGGACACAACGGTGGGAGGACGACTCATCCCGAAGGTCATTGTGTTTTTATGTTACGTACAATACAGCATTTGTGTGACTGAACAAGGTCAGTTATGTGCAACTAAAGAAAATCTAGAGATTTTTTATTCATCTTTCTTTAGTGTGTAATGTTGCTGTTTGACCATGAAAAAGTCACTCAGTTTCACTGTTTCTGAACTCCCTAAAAAAACGCCTCCATTGTAATCTTGAGTTTCCTTTCAGGAACGAACACGTTACAGTATTACTACTATAATAATTAATATGCATAACAAAGGGGCGGGGCCTGGATGAGTTAGTTAGTAGTGTGTTAAAACTGGCTGTTATGGTAAGGGGTGGGACATTTCCCAAACACACCCAAAACGCTTGACCAATCACAACACACTGATCCAGCCGACCAATCAGAGCACATTGTGCTTTTCAGAAGGCGGGGCTTCATAGAGACAGGAACAGACTGGAAAGAGAGGAGCTGCAACAATGGAGAATATGAGTTTGTTAAAAACAAAATCAAGACTTTGTAAAAGTCTCAACTCTGTAAAAGTCTTAACTCTATATGTTTGGTTATTACAGGGTGTGATAGTGATGCCCTTGCTAAAGACAATCCTACAGGATAAGAATGAGTACAGCACTCCGTACGAGTTCAATCCTGCACACTTTCTGGATGAAAATGGCATGTTTTTGAAGAAAGACAGTTTCATTCCTTTTTCAATAGGTAGGTTATATCCATATACAACATTATCATAAATCTATGATCATGAACATATTTACTGATCCAGACCGTGATTTCCAGGTAAACGGATGTGTCCAGGAGAGCAGCTCGCTCGTATGGAGCTCTTCCTCTTCTTTATCTCGCTGATGCAGCGTTTTACCTTCCTGAATCTTGAAGGACAAAGGCTGAGTCTGAAAGGATCCGTAAGCGTCTCGTCCGGTCCTGAACCCTTCCAGATACGTGCTGTGCCTCGATAGATTTTAATCACGCAAAAATCAGCGTCTGTTCCTGAATCATGTTAATTACATGGGCTCTTCTCCCAAAGGAACACACAGCTACAGCTCACAAACTAATTACTGAAGGGATGTAATGTGTTTTTGGTAAGAAATTGATCTGATTTTATTATTTTCCTGCTCATTTACTGTCTGGGCATCAAAATGCAGAGACAACAAACTTGATACGATAGTTCAGTACTCTACCGTTCAAAAGTTTGGGGTCTTTAAGATTTTTGGTTGCACTTCCAATATACTTACAGTATACTTGCCTGAATAATATAAGGCAACTACATGAGGTAAGGTTAGGTTCAGGAGTAGTACCTAGTTACAGTTATTGTAATTACTACAATAAGTATATAGTATGTACGTTCGAAACAGGACTGTAAAATAATTTATTTGATCATTTACAGTAAAAACAGTAATATTGTGAAATATAAATTTTAATTTAAAATAACTGTTTTCTATGTGAATATATAGTAAAATGTAATTTATTCCTGTGATCAAAGCTGAATTTTCAGCATCATTACTCCAGTCTTCAGTGTCACATGATCCTTCCGAAATCATTCTAATATGATGATTTGCTGCTCAAGAAACATTTCTGATTATTATCAATGTTGAAAACAGAAGTGCTGCTAAATTTTTTTTTTTTTGATAGTTTTTTTTTTTTGCAGTTTTCAGAATTCTTTGAAGTATTTCTGTAGGAAATTTGGCAGATGTCATTTAGAGACACATTCAAAAATATCAAAAAAGCTATCAAAACAATTTGGAGTCGTCTGAATGTTTTGCAGACAAACACCAATCAAATTTTCTAAAAAAAAAAATTTTGTACTAAAAATGGAAAAGGTTTTTCTTTGTACAGATGACAACGTTATCAAAACTATCCCCTGCGAAAATGACTAAAAACGCTGTATTACACATGCCAGACCAGTAGTTGGCGATGTCAGTTTGTAAATAAAGATTACGCGGCTGCGCATACGCATTCTTTTACAGAGCACTCGTGCCAAACACGCATGTCCACCTTAGTTTTACAGCTTACTGCACTTTGATGTCCTTCCCTGTAGCAGCTAATAAATCGGAAGTATTGCACATTCACAGAAAACACCTTACTTCTGCGTTAAAAAATGAGGTGGATAGGATAGGCTAACACATAATACACATGTGCATGATGTCACAGTTTTCACAGATTCCTGGTTTTTGCAGTTTACACGGAAATGACAACGGTAGCGTTTTCAAAAACTTACAATTTGAAACCCGTCTTCAAAAGTTTAAACAGCCAAAACGCATAAAAAGTTTTGTTGAAAACGGTGTGCCCCTTATTTAAAATAAAAACGGAAATTTTTCTTTTTATGCATTTTGGCCGTTCATTTACAAAACGCATAAAACACAAACTTTTGAAAATGGGTTACAAAGTGCAAGTCTCCACGTAAACAACAAAAACGCGAATCTGTGGAAACAACGGCGTTAGGCACATTACGTTTTATCGCCATCTAATGGCCTGCCAGCATAATACAGCATTTTTAGTCGTTAATGGGGATCGTTTTGACAATGGTGTCATTTGTGCACGGAAAACTCAAAGGAAAAACTTTTCTGTTTTAAGCATATCATTGTAGTGTAAATGTACCCTAAGTACAGAAGTACATCAGAAGTACTTAAGTACATCTCTATAAAAATGACATAACTCATGCAACAGGCATTTATTATTTTTATTAGTAGTAGTAGTGTATATATGCATTTTTTTGCTGCCTAATATTTTTTTTGTCGAAACCATGATATGTTCAGGATTCTTTGATGAAAGTCCAAAAAAAAAAAAAAAAACAGCATTTATCTGAAATAGAAATCTTTTGTAACATTATAAATGTCACTTTTGATCAATTTAATGCATCTTTGCTGAATAAAAGTATTAATTTCTTAAAATAAAAAGAAAAATCTTATTGACTCTGTTGAAACATTTCTCATTATTATCAATGTTGAAAACAGTTGTGCTGCTTAATAGTTGGAAACTGAGATGCTTTTTTTTTTTTTTTTAAACTGACGCCAAAATATACAGAAGTATATGTATATGATTATACTTCCCTTATCATACTCTATTTATAAATTGTAATAGATTAGGACATCAGAAAAGAATTGCATACATTTTATTTTCATGGTTTATTCACAATTCAGTATATCATGGAGAAAATGATCCAGATTAATACATTACATGTGAAAGCTCGTGACATATTTGAGCAAATATGAAATCTGGTCTGGTATTGTATCTCAATAAACATGGCTCATGAATATTAATTAGGTGACATGATAGTCCAGGAAGGGCCTAGAATCATGATCATTAATTTAGTTCAGCTGACCAGTAATAGTCCAATTTCCACCCAGGACTTCCGACAAACCCTTGAAAATCAAGTAAACTGCCAGTTATCTGGGCTATTAGCTCTGCATATGTCTCAGGTGATGAACAAACACAAACACCATAAAAATTCATCACTGTCAGCCGGACGAGGTCAAGGGTGTAATATAATTTCTTTGAGCTAATGGCTTTCTCAGATACAGACCCCACAGTGAGACCTGAATTACAATTAGGTGTATGTCCTGGCATGGTACATGAAAGTCTCTGAAAATGTGAACTTGACTATGAGTTTAAGAAGTGATGTTGCAGATTTCTGGTGTAATGGTCTGTTTTGTATGATGATCATTGTGCCTCAAGTTAATATAATATTAAGACATTGTAATCATATCAGTTTTAAACATTAAGGACCACAATTACTAAACCAGGCAAATGGGAGTGAAAAGTAAGTAATGGGAGTAAATGTCTACAAAGTTATAAAATGAATCCAAGATCATCAGGTAAACTCATTTAGACACTGGTTCATGGGTTCACACTGAGATCATCGCCCCCTAGCGGTGAACCCTTGACATTTCTAAATGTTCATTTGTGTACTTTGTGTCTTTAGTAAATCCTTACAGATCATTGGAGATATGAAATTTTAGGTTCAAATTCATAAGATCTTGCTGAAACAGTTGCATGTATAGAAAGTATGTACTGCCCTCTTCAGGCCACAATATGCAAGTGCAAGTTCTGATGGCAAGCATGATGAGTTCATCTGTCCTCTTAATTAAATGAATACATTTTCCAAAATCTTTAGCATTGCATCTGCCGGTTTTCTTTCATTGTTGTTTTTCCAGGTTTGTCTTTTGACTTTAAGCATCTTGCGATCATTTTGGGCACGGGTTTGACTGAGTATGATCTATGATGGTCATAAATTTCATCTGATGCAGTTGTATTTAGTATTTCTTACGGCTTCCTATCTTCATCTGGAGCAGTGTGTGAGACCAGCCTGCTATCACGATCACAACCTTG
Source organism: Megalobrama amblycephala (assembly GCF_018812025.1). Taxonomy (NCBI): domain Eukaryota; kingdom Metazoa; phylum Chordata; class Actinopteri; order Cypriniformes; family Xenocyprididae; genus Megalobrama; species Megalobrama amblycephala. The sequence goes on from NC_063067.1 coordinate 3,617,519, forward strand.
AGATATTAAGAATGACTGTCATATATTTCTATTAATCATTGTAGAAAAGTGTAAATAATAAACCCTTCAAGTTCACCCATTCAAGTCTACCTGCATTTCACAAATTTCACTAACATCTGTTAAACATCTTAAACTTATTTTCTGTCCATGCAAAAATGAATGCACAGTTAAACATATTATGCAGATAATAATAATAATAATAAAAACACTGCTATGTTTTAATGAATTTCCCTGTATTTCAAACATGCTGCTTTTACAGCTAAGCCAAAAAAGTGTTATCTTACATCAAATGATGCCTCATTCCCATAATTCCTTTAGTAAACCAGGTGGTTAAACGAAGCAGACATTGCATGCAAAACTCAATCATTTTTAGTGCAATTCCCACTAAAAAGTGTGTTTTAAGAAAAAAAAAAAAAAAAAATGCAGAATTGAACCCTGCAGCAAAAAATGTTCTTCATCTCATTCTGGGTATTGAATAATAAGTTATTGAGCTTGTATGATATTATCTCTGATGTCACAGATAATATCAACTTCACTCTTTGTAGATTATCTGTAGAGTAGCCGACCTGAAGAAGGCAGTTCAGCTCTGAGATCAAACCCTTCACACTTCAGAGAGCTGGATCTGAGCTGCAGTCACCTCGCTCTCTGCTGTCTGATCTACTGAAGCGTCCATATCCTAAGAACGTGCCTCCATCCACATCCATCCATCATAAACGTGTACTACACATGGATCCAGGGGGTTAATAAAGGCCTTCTGAAGCAAAGCGATGCATTTGTGTAAAAAAAGTATATCCATATTTAACGCCCTGGCCCTCTTCGTTTAGGCGTCAGACTTGCCTTGTTTACGGTCAAAACTGACCAAAGCCTTGAAAAGTAACTTTTTTGTTTTTCAGGAAAACCAATGTAATATATTCTTGTTCAATAATATTTTTTGATTATTATATAAAATTTTGAGGGTATTTTATGATACTATGCAATATTTATCAAATTTTTATTAGCTATTTTTCCCCATTGAAAATAATTTAAAAAAATATCACATATTTTTTAATTATTTTTCAATTAAAGCAGTATTCCATGTTAAAATAGAGACAATGCATTTAAAATTTATTTTTTTGAAGGCAGATTAGTGCCATTTGGTGAGAGTAAAGAAGAAAAACGTATGCAATGCCATGTTTTAACTACTAGATTACTATGGAGCTCTATATAAAGTGGCTTATAAATTAAATTAAATTAAAACGGAACTGGCGTCGCATCAGTTAAGCTTTTTCCGTAAGTTGAATAGGGAAGGCGTAGGATGTAGCTTATGCTTTTTGAAATGCGAGAGGCATTAAGTTGAATACGGAAGGTGATCTGAGAAAATATAAGAAAGTCATATACACCTAGGATGGCTTGAGGGTGAGTGAAGCTTGGGGTAATTTTCATTTGAAAGTGAACTTATCCTGATAGCAAATAGCAAAAAGAATAGCAAAAGAAAAACTCCACAATCATATTTTCACAACATTCAAAAACAGGAAAAAATAGAGAGCAATTGATAACGGCAGTCAGAAGAGACAAAGATGTGATTTCTTTACAGTCACTCCCAATAGGCGCTGTATTAGAAACACCCTCACAGCAGCGTAACTACAAACCCGATTCCCAAAAAGTTGGGACACTGTACAAATTGTGAACAAAAACAGAATGCAATGATGTGGAAGTTTCAAATTTCAATATTTTATTCAGAATACAACATAATGACATATCAAATGTTTAAACTGAGAAAATGTATCATTTTGAGGGAAAAATAAGATGATTTTAAATTTCATGGCATCAACACATCTCAAAAAAGTTGGGACAAGGTCATGTTTACCACTGTGTGGCATCCCCTCCAGGCCCGGCTCCACGGGGGGGCCAGGGTGGGCCTGGCCCACCCAATCAGAGGCTTGGCCCACCCTGGCCCCACACCACATAACAGCCAATCACAAAATTAGTGTGATATTCAATTCAGCTCCAGAACAAGCGGCAACCTCCCCCTTAATAGTGCTGCTAAAATATATATTTTTTCTAAACATGTCTCTAAAATATGTTAAACCGTTCAATACCGCTTCTCTACAGTATCCATATGACAGCGAGTTCACGCACATCGCAGCCTCCTGTCACTCACTCAGCGCAGCGGCAGGCCTCGAGACTCTCGTTCGGTCCGGTTGAAGCGTTTTTGTTATGATAACAACTGATACGACAACTTTAGCATTCATTCATTCAGTGTTTCCCATTAATGACCCTGTGCGCCGCGACCGTTTCATAATGAACCGAAAATTTAAAACATAAATGGTCTCTACATTGTATTTTGCCAATGAACTAAAATCGAAACCGTAATGGCTTTGTGCCTTAATAAAGCACCAAAATATATACAGTGATTAAGTATATACTATTTAGTCTGTTTGTGCTGCGTGTTTTAAAGAGAAGTGCGCACTTTGCTCACACGATCAGCTGGCGATTTGGTGATCAAAATTAAAACTCAAGGATTAGAAATTGGCTACAAACTAGTATTTTAATTTTCCTATACGTTGTGTAAAGTAGCCTAACCAATATATATATATATATATATATATATATATATATATATATAGATTGCATTTGTTACAATAGCCTATATGGATATTACTGTCATGTATGTATTATTATTTTATTGTTATAATTGTTTGGCATCCTAAAACACCTAAAACGATGTAGACACAACTAAAAATATGTTTGAACCCTCTTTAATGTCCAGGTACAAGTCAATGTTGTTTTTGGTCAATTTGCACACTGTACATGAGTTGAAGCTCTTAATTTTGAGCTTCCAAAGTGCACCAGATTGATGCATTTAACCTTAAAATGTACAAAATTTTTTGCATGCCCCCGGACCCCCCTAGAGGAGGTATTGGACAAAAGTTCTAATTTCGTACAGTATAAACAGCTCGTGCAAAAAAAATTTAAATAATAAATGTTGCAAATATTATTTGTGTTATCTCACATTATATTTTGTAATGTGATTTTTCAAAATAGTATAATAGTTTATAACAATAACAATAACAAACAACCCTAACAATTGCCTTATCTATATCAATAGACATGTGAGATTAAAGCATTAAAGCCCCCCACCAATCCGACCGGCCCACCTGGAATATCATTTGGCCCACCTTTCATCTCATATCTGGAGCCGGGCCTGATCCCCTCTTCTTTTTATAACAGTCTGCAAACGTCTGGGGACTGAGGAGACAAGTTGCTCAAGTTTAGGAATAGGAATGTTGTCCCATTCTTGTCTAATACAGGCTTCTAGTTGCTCAACTGTCTTAGGTCTTCTTTGTCGCATCTTCCTCTTTATGATGTGCGAAATGTTTTCTATGGGTGAAAGATCTGGACCGCAGGCTGGCCATTTCAGTACCCGGATCCTTCTTCTACGCAGCCATGATGTTGTAATTGATGCAGTATATGGTCTGGCATTGTCATGTTGGAAAATGCAAGGTCTTCCCTGAAAGAGATGACCTCTTATATACCTTTCAGCATTGATGGTGCCTTTCCAGATGTGTAAGCTGCCCATGCCACACGCAACCCCATACCATCAGAGATGCAGGCTTCTGAACTGAGCACTGATAACAACTTGGGTTGTCCTTGTCCTCTTTAGTCCGGATGACATGGCGTCCCAGTTTTCCAAAAAGAACTTCAAATTTTGATTCGTCTGACCACAGAACAGTTTTCCACTTTGCCACAGTCCATTTTAAATGAGCCTTGGCCCAGAGAAAACGCCTGCGCTTCTGGATCATGTTTAGATATGGCTTCTTTTTTGACCTATAGAGTTTTAGCCGGAAACGGCGAATGGCACGGTGGATTGTGTTCACCGACAATGTTTTCTGGAAGTATTCCTGAGCCCATGTTGTGATTTCCATTACAGTAGCATTCCTGTATGTGATGCAGTGCCGTCTAAGGGCCTGAAAATCACGGGCATCCAGTATGGTTTTCCGACCTTGACCCTTACGCACAGAGATTGTTCCAGATTCTCTGAATCTTTGGATGATATTATGCACTGTAGATGATGATAACTTCAAACTCTTTGCAATTTTTCTCTGAGAAACTCCTTTCTGATATTGCTCCATTATCTTTCGCCGCAGCATTGGGGGAATTGGTGATCCTCTGCCCATCTTGACTTCTGAGAGACACTGTCACTCTCAGAGGCTCTTTTTATACCCAATCATGTTGCCAATTGACCTAATAAGTTGCAAATTGGTCCTCCAGCTGTTCCTTATATGTACATTTAACTTTTCCGGCCTCTTATTGCTACCTGTCCCAACTTTTTTGGAATGTGTAGCTCTCATGAAATCCAAAATGAGCCAATATTTGGCATGACATTTCAAAATGTCTCACTTTCAACATTTGATATGTTATCTATATTCTATTGTGAATAAAATATATATTCCTTTTTTATTCACAATTTGTACAGTGTCCCAACTTTTTTGGAATCGGGTTTGTATTTTTTTTTTTTTTTTTTTTTTTGTGAATTGATGCAAATGTAATATAATACAATGTATAGTGTTATAAATGTATATACATAAAAAAAAAAATGAAAATATAAAAAACCTTGCAGGATTTATGATATGTATATTTATGATATGACCGTAACGTGTCATCACCACACCAATGGGACCCCGGACATGACATGCAGGAAAAAAAATAGTAGGCTAAATCGTGAAAAGTTTCGCATTTCGCTGTACATTTTGCGTACCATGGGTGCAGCAGGCGCAATGATATTACGCAGCGTCTCTCACAAATGTCTCCATGGTTGCAAGGCACGCTCCCTGTGCAAACAGGGTGTCACAGGCGGTGCGTAATATCATTGCTCCTGCTGCACTCATGGTACGGCAGCAAAGTTCCTTGATTATAATGCCAGAATGAGAGTATAGTTCCTGGCCATATAGGCCTAGAAAATCACAACTTTTAATTTTTCGTCGGTCTTAGTACACGATATAACTACAGAAGAGTCAAGTTTTAAATAGGAAAAATATTGAAACTCTTTAGTCATTTTTGAGCGAGATGCTAACGGTCTAATCAGATTCAATGAACTATGCTAAGCTATGCTAAAAGTGGTACCGCCAGACCTGGAGATCGGCTGAATGGATTCGAAAACGGTAAAACTCAACTGTTTAACTCTAGGGGAGTTGGAAAATGAGCCTGTTTTCAAAAAAAAGTGGAGTGTTCCTTTAAGCCATTGATTTCAGCAGGCTTTGAATCACGTACGTTCATCAAAACCACTGACTGCTTTATCATGTACACTTTTCTAATACTGGATAGGACCCTCTTAAACACTTGAAGCCTTCATTCTTTCCCGAGAAATTTTGCTCCGCGATGACGTCATTCATGCCACAAATGTACCGTTTCACCTCAATCCAAAGGTGCTCTACTGAACGGAGATCTTGTGACTGTGGAGGTCATTGGAATACAATGAACTCATTGTGGAACTAGTTTGAGATAAAGAATGCTTTGTGACATTTAGCCATCAGAACATTAGTAAAAAGTCTGTGACGTGGATTTGTGTACTTTATGCCATATCTGTCAGTCATGATTCAACAGACTAGGCGATGTTTTTCTCATCTGCACTACCCTTTAAAAGTTTCGCTTTTTTTATTCTGTAAGGATGCATTAGGTTTATCAAAAAAGATTTCTAGTTCATATAAATGCTGTTCTTTCTATTCATAAAATTAAATATATATATACAGTACAGTCCAAAAGTTTGGAACCACTAAGATTTTTAATGTTTTTAAAAGAAGTTTCATCTGCTCACCAAGGCTACATTTATTTAACTAAAAATACAGTAAAAAACAGTAATATTGTGAAATATTATTACAATTTAAAATAACTGTGTACTATTTAAATATATTTTACAAAGTAATTTATTCCTGTGATGCAAAGCTGAATTTTCAGCATCGTTACTCCAGTCTTCAGTGTCACATGATCCTTCAGAAATCATTCTAATATGCTGATTTGCTGCTCAAGAAACATTTATGATTATTTTCAATGTTGAAAACAGTTGTGTACTTTTTTTTCAGGATTCCTTGATGAATAGAAAGTTCAAAAGAACAGCATTTATCTGAAATACAAAGCTTCTGTAGCATTATACACTACCGTTCAAAAGTTTGGGGTCAGTAAGAATTTTTATTTTTATTTTTTTGAAAAGAAATTAAAGAAATGAATACTTTTATTCAGCAAGGATGCATTAAATCAATCAAAAGTAGCAGTAAAGACATTTATAATGTTACCAAAGATTAGATTTCAGATAAACACTGTTCTTTTGAACTTTCTATTCATCAAATAATCCTGAAAAAAATATTGTACACAAATATTTTTTACAATTGTACACATTTAAATGTTTCTTGAGCAGCAGATCAGCATATTAGAATGATTTCTGAAGGATCATGTGACACTGAAGACTGGAGTAATGATGCTGAAAATTCAGCTTTGATCACAGGAATAAATTACTTTGTGAAACATATTCAAATAGAAAATAGTTATTTTAAATTGTAATAATATTTCACAATATTACTGTTTTTACTGTATTTTTAATTAAATAAATGTAGCCTTGGTGAGCAGACGAAACTTCTTTTAAAAACATTAAAAATCTTAGTGGTTCCAAACTTTTGGACTGTACTGTATGTGTATATATATATATATATATATATATATATATATATATATATATATATATATATATATATATATATAATGGTTTCCACAAAATATTAAATTTCCAACATTGATAATGATGTATAAATATGTTTATACATCATTATCATATAGATGTAAAATATGTTTCTTGAGCAGCGAATCAGCATATTAGAATGTGACACTGAAATTCACCTTTGGTCACAGGAATAAATGACATTTTATGTTATATTCAATTATAAATTAGATATTTTAAATTGTAATAATATTTTTACAATATTTGTGTTTTTACTGTATTTTTGAATGGTACTATATGTTCTTATTGTAAAAATTACATTTAAGTCAAGTGACTTTCAGTGCTTTCAACTGTTTATCAGTTTGTGTGTTCCCTGGGAACCGCACAGACACATGGCCTTATTCATAAAACACCAGCTGAAAGAATTTGTGTACACCACACTTGCAACTTGTCTCCCTGAATGCTGAAACTGATTAATGAATGATTTACCCAGAAATTTGTTATGCTCTCGCTGTCATTAAGGCCCACTGCAAAAAATGCATTGTCATGTCATACTAAAATAATACATCAAATCAATTAAGATTGTTTATTTCTTTTTTAAGACTGTTTTTGCTATCTGTTTCACAGGCTCCTTTTAGCTGAACATCTGACCACAGAGATCTGACATTTTATTTGTTTTGTTTAATAAAGAAGAGACGTGACGCAATACAGCATGACCATTATTTCATGGACATTTCACTGATGCTACGGATGATTTTTATCTGATTTAGCCCTATAAATTTTATAATTTGTTTATACAATATAAACAGTTTGGAATATGATTTTTAAAATGTTTTTGATGTCTCACCAAGGCTATTTAATGAAAATACAGTAAAATGTTAATATTGTGAAATATGATTACAAAATAAAAAACTGTTTTGTAATGTAATTTATTCCTGTGATCAAAGCTGAATTTTCAGCATCATTACTCCAGTCTTCAGTGTCACATGATCCTTCAGAAATCATTCTAATATGATGATTTGCTGCTCAAAAAAACATTAAGCTTACCATTAAATTCTCTTTAACTAAACCCCAGACCAACCTGTTATTTCATAAGTTTGTTAAATGTATTATTTATACATAATTTACTTTTGGTCTTTCTCCATCATGTACTTAAAAACAAGACTCAAGACGTTTATGTTGTGAATCAAGGATGCCTGTGCTGGTGCTCTCGGATAGAACAATCACGTGTCATATGATGTTTGCAGATTTTAGCCATTCTAAAATTGATAGCTTTCCGCTCTCACTATCAAGGTCATCAGTGCACTGTTTTCATCACGTCATAAGACATGGGGCTCCAAATTTTTCCACAGTGTATAAATTTCTGGAGCAGCCACAAAGAGAGACACACTAACCGCTTTCTCATTGGCAACATCTTCAGCCAGCAGCCACTGCTCAAAGCACTCAAGGTAAAATGTGATTTTTTTTTCCTTGTTAGCCTATGTTTATATACGGTGAATGTGCTTTCACCACATAGAACTTGTTCCTGGATCAACATTATTCCAATCAGCCAATCAGATTTGAGGCATAGGTTTACAGTTAATGTCAAGTTTAGGCTCACAACCAGGATTCTACATCAGTGTTATTCATCCATCATTTCTGAATTTAGGGATGGGTAAGATTAGGATTAGGGGTATAGGGACTGGGTTAGGACTATGTTTTTGGAGAAGAATGTTGTTCCAGGATCAATGGAAGATGCTGATTACTTAGCAAAATCATAGCAATGTTTTGGCTCATTTCCACCGAGCGGTATGGTTCAGCACAGTACAGTACGGTACACAATGTATGCCGCTTCCATTGTCAGAAGTTGTGAATTATACCCTAATTCCGAACCGTACCACTTTTTTGGGACCCTTGCATTGGGGTACCAAAAGGGTGGAGCTACACTCACTGCAGAACGTTGATTGGTTGACAGAGAATCATCACTTTCATGTGCTACAAGGTGAATGACAACACAATACTTTGAAAGACAATAGGCTTGTTCGACTTCATGCGGCATCGCAAAGATCGGCTGCCGCCTGAAAAAAGCAATGCATTCTGGTTAGAAAATTTGTCTGACTTTGATCGGCGCTGCAGACGCCTTACAGGCTGAACCCCAAATGGCACATTTCAATGCACTTTCGGTCTTGTGGACTGTGGACATTTGTCCATTAAAGGTGCCGTAGAATGGAAAATTGAATTTACCTCGGCATTGTTGAATAACAAGAGTTCAGTACATGGAAATGACATACAGTGAGTCTCAAACATCATTGTTTCCTCCTTCTTATGTAAATTTGATTTGTTTAAAAGACCTCCGAAGAACAGGCGAATCTCAACATAACACCAACTGTGACGTAACAGTCAGGATCATTAATATGTACGCCCCGATATTTGCATATGCCAGCTCATGTTCAAGGCATTAGACAAGGGCAGCCAGTATTAATGTCTGGATCTGTGCACAGCTGAATCATCAGACTAGGTAAGCAAGCAAGAACAATAGCGAAAAATGGCAGATGGAGCAATAATAACTGACATGATCCATGATATCATGATATTTTTAGTGATATTTGTAAATTGTCTTTCTAAATGTTTCGTTAGCATGTTGCTAATGTACTGTTAAATGTGGTTAAAGTTACCATCGTTTCTTACTGTATTCACAGAGAAAAGAGCCATGTCGTTATTTTCATTATTAAACACTTGCAGTCTGTATAATTCATAAACACAACTTCATTCTTTATAAATCTCTCCAACAGTGTGTAATGTTAGCTTTAGCCACGGAGCACTATCAAACTCATTCAGAATCAAATGTAAACATCCAAATAAATACTATACTTACGCGATGACGAACGCGATGATGCATGACGAACACTTTGTAAAGATCCATTTTGAGGGTTATATTAGTTGTGTGAACTTTGTTTATGCTGTTTAAGGCAAGCGCGAGCTCCGGGGGCGGAGAGTGCTAGAATTTAAAGGGGCCGCAGCCTGAATCGGTGCATATTTAATGATGCCCCAAAATAGGCAGTTAAAAAAATGAATTAAAAAAAAATCTATGGGGTATTTTGAGCTGAAACTTCACAGACACATTCAGGGGACACTTTAGACTTATATTACATCTTTTGAAAACGCGTTCTACGGCACCTTTAAGTCCACGAGACCGTAGGGTGTCCCATTAGTCAATTTTAGGTTTCAGAAGGGTGTTCACTAGTGCCCTCGATGCGCACTTTTGCGTGCTGGTGCGAGATCTGCAGCAGACTTTTAGCGGCGTTACGTCACAAAAATGCAGACTCGTTGGAAGACCGCAAGTGTTTAGGGTGCCATTTGGGATTCAGCCTGCAATCACATGTGCTATCAAAGTACCGCAAGAGCAAAACGAGAGTAGCTGTCTAGGTCAGGCACTGCAGTTGCTCAAAATCGGCTGCAAAAGCCTTTTTCTTAGACAAGTTCCTGTATTTAACCAATCTTGATATTGAATATCTGATATTCAAAACACGGGAATTTCATCTGCATCCACTTCTTTGTCAGTCAACACAAAAATCGCGTGGTCTGCCATGAATGATGTTGGTTCAGCACACTACGGAAAGCATGAAGTGTCCAACCTAACAGCCATCTCTGTACTCCGCAAATGGCAGATCTCGCCAGCCGGTGGCAGGCTAGTGTAGTTCATCTCGAACAAGCCTAATAGCTGCGTCCAAAATCGCGTACTGTTGAGTAGGTACTACATTTGAATTTAAATTTACTTCACCACCGTTGAAAAAGTATGTTATATAGAGTACGAATGCGTGTAGTATGAATGAATCCGGACTACATCCGCCATGTTGTTACGGTCACATGACCTACCAGCGTCAGTTACGTCTCTTCATCTCCATTCACAAATCCTCTCATGGGATAGTAAAGTGTCCATCGTATGCGCACTTCAGAATCTCACCGGAAGTGGTAAGTCATCCGGGTAATTTTCACCTACTGTTTTTCGGATACTATGAATTCAGACATACTACTCTGTTCGCATACTATATAGTAGAGAAGTATTCTCCTTTGGACACAGCTAATGTGTATTCATCGGCTGTTTTTCCTTGCAGTCTTCAGTCTTTTGATGACATTGATCGCTACTTTCTGGCATACACCAGGCCTATCAAGTAAGGGTACTGTTGGTGGTGGAAACGCAAGTGTTGTTTCTACATTTAAAGTCTTAAATTAACGTAAATTTTGTGAGAAAATGCGTGTCAGATCCACATCATGTGCGTCATGTCTTAAAGTGACAGCAGCCTAATAAACCAGCTGCAGTCTGTTGTTAAAGGGGCTATATGTAAGATTTTTACTTTAATAAAGCATAAAAATACCCCAATATGTTTGCAGATGTTTGGGAAACATGCTAAGTTCACCTACTTGTTTCTCAGAAAAACAATGCTACAGCCAGATATTCTGCTTTGAAATCTGCTTCAGAACGTTTGTCTTTGTTTTGGTTTGTGTGAAACCGTGTGCTGTCAGTTTATCCAATAGTATATCAACATCACAGTTTGCCAGTTGGCGGAAAACACTGTGTATTGCAGACATGGAAACCAGCAAACAAACTGGGTCAGAGAATCGCAGATTCTACCTGACCTAAAAAGCCTCTGCATCCATCTAAAAATCTCTATGAACGACAGCATATTAAAACACAGATAAAGGAACTCATCAGTTTACAGTGTGTAAGTCTCCTCAGCATTCATTGTCAATTGCGCTCCCTCGTTGCGTGTCCTCAAGCTGGCCATCCGCATCTTTGAAGGAGGGGGCGGGGCAAACAATATTTTGAATTTGGACTGCAGTACCTATTTTGACCACTGGGTGTCATTCCTACATATAGCCCCTTTAATGTTAAAGGTGCCCTAGATTATGTTTTTAAAAGATGTAATATAAGTCTAAGGTGTCCCCTGAATGTGTCTGTGAAGTTTCAGCTCAAAATACCCCATAGATTTTTTTTTATTACTTTTTTTAACTGCCTATTTTGGGGCATCATTATAAACCCGCTGATTTTATGCTGCGGCCTCTTTAAATCCCGTGCTCTCCGCCCACAGAGCTCGTGCTTGCCTTAAACAGTGCCTTAACAAAGTTTACACAGCTAATATAACCCTCAAAATGGATCTTTACAAAGTGTTCGTCATGCATGCGGCATGTATTCGTCGGATTATGTGAGTATTGTATACTGTTATATTGTTTACTTCTGATTTTGAATGAGTTTGATAGTGCTCCGTGGCTAACGGCTAATGCTACACTGTTGGAGAGATTTATAAAGAATGAAGTTGTGTTTATGAATTATTATTTAGATTATTTATTATTGTGTTTATGAATTATAATTAGACTGCAAGTGTTTAAAAATGAAAATAGCGACGGCTCTCTTGTCTCCGTGAATACAGTAATAACCGATGGTAACTTTAACCACATTTAACAGTACATTAGCAACATGCTAATGAAACATTTAGAAAGACAGTTTACAAACATCACTAAAAATATCATGTTATCATGGATCATGTCAGTTATTATTGCTCCATCTGCCATTTTTCGCTATTGTTCTTGCTTGCTTACCTAGTCTGATGATTTGGTTGTGCACATCCAGACGTTAATACTGGCTGCCCTTGTCTAATGCCTTTTATAATGTTGGAAACGTGGGCTGCCATATGCAAATATTGGGGGCGTACATCCCGACTGTTACGTAACAGTCGGTGTTATGTTGAGATTCGCCTGTTCTTCGGAGGTCTTTTAAACAAATGAGATTTATATAAGAAGGAGGAAACAATGGAGTTTGAGACTCACTGTATGTCATTTCCATGTACTGAACTCTTGTTATTTAACTATGCCAAGATAAATTCAATTTTTCATTCGAGGGCACCTTTAATCAAAGAACAAAAGACAAAGAAAAAATCACTCACTGCTCTTGTCTGAATAACTTTTGTAGCCTTAATAAAAATTAATCTATATTTAATTTATAATATATAACTTCATTCAATTTCTGTATATGTTAAGCCCAGAACACACCAAGCTGACGATCGGCCGTCGGGCAGTTTTTGTTCGTCGGCCAACTAAGTTTTCTCAGTGTGTTCCGCACCGTCGGCTGAAGTCGGTCCTCGTCTGCTTTTTTCTGGCCGATTCAACATGTTGAATCCACATCGGAGCCCGTCGGTCAGTCGGGCCATCTGATCATTATGATTGGCTGTTCAGCTACTGCCACCTGCTGGTACGGAAAGGCATTTCTTCTTACGCAGGTGCAAAACTTGGCCGGGTGTCGAGCGTCGGTTTGGTCTGTCAGGGCAACTTTGGACCCAGACGCTGCCGACGTGAGCCAACCCCACAGTCTGCTTTCATTGCCACTAGTTCGTCAGCATCAGCTTGGTGTGTTCTGTGCTTTAGATCAAATATTTACTGTGTTTGTGTTGTTTCTAAATTAATTTGGAGATAAAATTCGAAATGATTACAATATAAAAACATGTTAAAAAATGTTAATGTTTGGTGTGATTAATTGCAGAAAAATATGCTATTAATTAGTTAATTATTTTTAATCGATTGACAGCACTACTGTTGTTATTTCTGCTATTTGAGTAGTTTTATAATTTATTTCTAGTTTTCTGTTCTTTCTTTTTGCTGTTATTTATGTCAACAATTTAATACTTCAGAAAATAAGATTATACTAAAAATAAAGGGTTTGTAAAAGTTACAAAATGGTTCAATCCAGGTAAAAGTAAAAAGTCCTACAACCTTTGTACTATGTGCTGTCTTCCATATGTTTTCCATGTTTAAGTTCAAAGAACTTATGGGTCAATATACACTAATTGTACACATTGTATATTAATTAAGGCAAAAAGATTATGGAAGATAACACAAAGTAGATCAGCCCACACATTACACCATCACAAAACTATAATTGCACACCTGTTAGCAGCTTAATCTATTTAGATCAGTTTTAACAGTTAACAACCTGTTTAAAACTGTTTTTTGATATATGCATTTATTAAAGAGATAAATAATGGCAATAAGCTAGTTATTTTTTTTTTATCGACGAACCGATTCTAATTCTGGAGCGGTTTACTTTTGCTATGGTTATCTCAAATGAATGTGACTAACCTTGTGTAACATCTAATTGGCTGCTGCTGTAAATTCGCACTCTAATTTCTTTATGGTAGTGTTATCTGAAAATACTGTTGATACGCAGATTATGTAATTAGGTATATCAAGTTTTGCGATATACTTGAGATGATCAGATGCGGGGGGCCCACCAAGCGACAACTTTGTGGTTCGAACTTTGTACGGACTATTTCCTTCACGCTCTCCCTGATGGTCGAGCTCGAGCAATTCGAGTTATATAACATTAAGTTGACAAGATAACAGAAGAATACAAAAGACAAGGAAGATAAAGAGTCAAATGGTCCGAACCTGCATCATTGCACGCCTGTTAGCAGCTTGATCTATTGGTGACTATTTAGACTAACTTTTTAAACTTGTCCTATGTAAAATAAATTTTAAAAAAATCCGCGGGAAACTTTAGAGCGGTCTGCTGTTTTTAAAATAAATTCATTATTTTATTTTTAAAAGAGACAATGAGGTCTGGGGTGAGTTTCCTGAAAGCATCGTTAGCCAACTATGGTCGTAAGTCCCATTGAACTCTATTGGTAACGACGGAACTTGCGACCATAGTTCGCTTTGGGAAACGCACCCCAGTATAATACAACGACGCATCAGACGTCATAGATCACATGTTTATACTACTAAAACTAATCAAGTATCAAAGCGAATCAGAGCTTAAATGCGAAATGTGTTGAAGTTTCGGTCTGAACATCGTTAGGTACCACAATGTAGAGCATCTACAGTACATAGATACTAATTTGTAATGTTTTCTTTAGGTTTACTGATGAAATTTGGAAAACAAATTAAGACACACTGTGATTTCTCGGTAAGTACAAGCTTGTTCCCTTCATTTGCAACTTTGCATGTCCTTTGCAGTAGTATATTGTGCAGTATAAAACAATACAACTTTTGTGTGCATAGCAAATGGGTTCATATTACAGTAGTCAACATTTGAAGTGATTAACTTTTTTGATCCACTTCAAATGTTACAAATCCAAAAGTGTTTGGGCACTTGAGATGCTCTTAAAATGATGTATATATCAATACAAGTTGTGTTCAAAACTTATAGTGCCCTAAAAGTGGAATGAAATTTATGAAACATGTTTGTAGTTAATGTGATGAACTATCTGTGTGAAACTTCGGTAAAGTTGGTTTTATATTCGCACACTCGGACATCCGTATTCAATAGCCTTGTTAATCACACTACATTGGACATTCAGTGGACATTCACAAGTAAATATGTCATTAAAACAATACTTGACTATTTTGATCGACTGTGAAAAATGTTGTAAGTTGACAATCGTTGGTATCATCAATATCATGTCGCTGCTTAAAATTCGCAAACATTAATTTATTGCACATTTATTGGAAAGTCTGAATTTATCAGAAGTCCGAATGTGCGAATATAAAACCAACTTTACCGAAGTCTGTGAGAACCTGAGGACTTCATATGTCCACTAAACACCAGGATGACCAGTCATTGATAGTTTTGAGAAAAGCTCCTACAGCATTTGAACGAAGACAGAAATTTGCTTTGTTGCAGTGATATTCATACATTATACATGGTCACACAGTTGAAGAGTACTCATTCATGTGTGGAAAATCTCTCTTGTGACAGTAAGCATGGCGTCAGTGTTGTCACAGCTGATGGGTGAGTGGATGGATGTTCAGGGACTCCTGATATTTCTGTGCGTGCTGCTGTTTGTGAAACACCTGCGAGATGTTCAGTCCAAGAACATGCCACCAGGACCCTTCCCTTTTCCTCTGCTTGGAAACGTAATGAATATAGGCTTTAGTGATCCAATGGAGGTTTTTCCGAAGGTATGTATTTATTTTGTTTAGATGCATATGTTTATTAAATGAATTGTGTACATTACAAGTTGATATCTTGATCAGATTGCTGAGAGGTATGGAGATGTAAGCACATTTTATCTCGGGAACAAGCCATGCATTCTGCTCACTGGATACGAGACTTTCAAAGAGGCGTTTGTGGAACAGGCGGACATCTTTACAGACCGGCCGTACTTCCCTGTGAACGACAAGATCTGTAAAGGGAAAGGTAAAAGTGTACACATCATTACACTTTGAAATGCTCAAAAAAAATTAAATCTGTTATCAATCATAAATTGCTCACCAATTCTTTTTGTCGAATGTATGGAATCATCTTGTAATTCTGCTTTTACTCAAGGCATTATATGGACTATCAGACACAACTAATTTGTTTATTTTTGCTATATCAGAAAAATGGTGTGAATAAAATTGAAATTTTCCAGTGTTGTATGAAATATCAACATTCTGCTGTCATTTTCAATCAGTGTACCAGAACTGTTGTATAATTGCTAAAATTACCTTTTGCATTGGCTACAATAGCGAGCTTTGTGGTTGAAAACGTGGAACTGTTCATACATTCTGTAGATTTTTACAGTTATCCTGAATTTTCCTGTCTCTCTTGAAACAAAGAAGTTCATTCATTTAGTACTATGAAAACATATGGTTTCAGAATTCAAAACTCCCATGGGAGTTCACTCTTGTGTTACGCAGCATGTTTGAGCTTCCACAAGAATCAGTGAGTTTCATTCTCGTGTTACGCAGCACGTTTGAGCTTCAAGAACCAGTGAGGTTCATTCTCGTGTTACGCAGCACGTTTGAGCTTCAGCAAGAACCAATGAGGTTCATTCTCATGTTACGCAGCACGTTTGAGCTTCAGCAAGAACCAATGAGGTTCATTCTCGTGTTACGCAGCACATTTGAGCTTCCTCAAGAGCCAATGAGGTTCATTCTCGTGTTACGCAGCACGTTTGAGCTTCAGCAAGAACCAATGAGGTTCATTCTCGTGTTACGCAGCACGTTTGAGCTTCAGCAAGAACCAATGAGGTTCATTCTCGTGGTACGCAGCATGTTTGAGCTTCAAGAACCAATGAGGTTCATTCTCGTGTTACGCAGCACGTTTGAGCTTCAGCAAGAACCAGTGAGGTTCATTCTCGTGTTACGCAGCACGTTTGAGCTTCAGCAAGAACCAATGAGGTTCATTCTCGTGTTACGCAGCACGTTTGAGCTTCAGCAAGAACCAATGAGGTTCATTCTCGTGGTACACAGCATGTTTGAGCTTCAAGAACCAATGAGGTTTATTCTCGTGTTCCGCAGCACGTTTGAGCTTCAGCAAGAACCAGTGAGGTTCATTCTCGTGTTACGCAGCACGTTTGAGCTTCAGTAAGAACCAATGAGGTTCATTCTCGTGTTACGCAGCACGTTTGAGCTTCAGTAAGAACCAATGAGGTTCATTCTCGTGTTACGCAGCACGTTTGAGCTTCAAGAACCAATGAGGTTCATTCTCATGTTACGCAGCACGTTTGAGCTTCAAGAACCAGTGAGGTTCATTCTCGTGTTACGCAGCACGTTTGAGCTTCAGCAAGAACCAATGAGGTTCATTCTTGTTACGCAGCACATTTGAGCTTCAGCAAGAACCAATGAGGTTCATTCTCGTGTTACGCAGCACGTTTGAGCTTCAGCAAGAACCAATGAGGTTCATTCTCGTGTTACGCAGCACGTTTGAGCTTCCGCAAGAGCCAACGAGGTTCATTCTCGTGTTACGCAGCACGTTTGAGCTTCAGCAAGAACCAATGAGGTTCATTCTCGTGTTACGCAGCACGTTTGAGCTTCAGCAAGAACCAATGAGGTTCATTCTCGTGTACGCAGCATGTTTGACTTCAAGCAGAGGTTCATTCTCGTGGTACGCAGCATGTTTGAGCTTCAAGAACCAATGAGGTTCATTCTCGTGTTACGCAGCATGTTTTAGCTTCAAGAACCAATGAGGTTTATTCTCGTGTTCCACAGCACGTTTGAGCTTCAGCAAGAACCAGTGAGGTTCATTCTCGTGTTACGCAGCACGTTTGAGCTTCAGCAAGAACCAATGAGGTTCATTCTCGTGTTACGCAGCACGTTTGAGCTTCAGCAAGAACCAATGAGGTTCATTCTCGTGTTACGCAGCATGTTTGAGCTTCAAGAACCAATGAGGTTCATTCGCAGCACGTTTGAGCTTCAGTAAGAACCAATGAGGTTCATTCTCGTGTTACGCAGCATGTTTGAGCTTCAAGAACCAATGAGGTTCATTCTCGTGTTACGCAGCACGTTTGAGCTTCAAGAACCAGTGAGGTTCATTCTCGTGTTACGCAGCACGTTTGAGCTTCAAGAACCAGTGAGGTTCATTCTCGTGTTACGCAGCACGTTTGAGCTTCAGTAAGAACCAATGAGGTTCATTCTCGTGTTACGCAGCACATTTGAGCTTTGAGCCAATTCATTCTCGTGTTAGAACATTTGAGCTTCAGTGAACCAATGGTTCATTCGCAGCACGTTTGAGCTTCAGTAAGAACCAATGAGGTTCATTCTCGTGTTACGCAGCACGTTTGAGCTTCAAGAACCAGTGAGGTTCATTCTTGTGTTCCGCAGCACGTTTGAGCTTCAGCAAGAACCAACGAGGTTCATTCTCGTGTTACGCAGCCAGTTTGAGCTTCAAGAACCAGTGAGGTTCATTCTCGTGTTATGCAGCACATTTGAGCTTCAAGAACCAATGAGGTTTATTCTCGTGTTCCGCAGCATGTTTGAGCTTCAGCAAGAACCAATGAGGTTCATTCGCAGCACGTTTGAGCTTCAAGAACCAGTGAGGTTCATTCTCGTGTTACACAGCACGTTTGAGCTTCAATAACCAATTAGGTTCATTCTCATGTTACGCAGCACATTTGAGCTTCCAGAAGAGGTTTGTTCACACACGTCAAGCAGGTTTGTTTGAGCTTGTGTTTATGTTTGCTGATCGATGTTTATATGTGAATATAAACCTAAATTCGATCTGCTGACATATAGCAATTGAGTCTCTTCAGAAAATTTGGACTAAACCACTTGATTCAATTGGATTAGTTTTATGATCTCTTTGTGAACTTTTTGAAGTGTCAAAATGGTAGTTGCATAGCTGTCAATGGAAGGAAATCACTCAGATTTCATAAAAAAGATCTTCAATTGTGTTTCAAAGATGAACGGAAGTCTAATGGTTTTTGAACGACATGAGGGTGAGTAAATAAAACAGCATTTTCATTTTTGGATGAACTAATCGTTGAAGGAACCAAATTTATTAGCACAATTAGACCTTAAAAGTTTGTGTGGCTGATTTCAGCACAGATTGTTTTGTTACTGTAAGAGTGTAACAGTTTTGGAAAGTATAGATATTGAAGGATCGGGCAACGCAAATATTGGAAACAACAGCAAATTCGCAGGCTCTGAGTATTACCTGTTACCGATTTCACTTGCAAAAAGGGTGTTTACATAGCCTCAAGGGAATACACTTTAGTCATTTTGCTCTTTTTATCTCTTTAAATGTAGGTCTGATCTTCTCCGGTGGGCACATGTGGCGTCATCAGAGGCGTTTTGCTCTGGCAACACTGAAGTATTTTGGTGTGGGCAAGAAAACTCTAGAAAACTCCATCCTGCAGGAGTGCCACTTCGTCTGTAGTGCTTTTCAAACCAAGCAAGGTCCGTGAGCACCATTTCTGCATTAATTAATACATCTGAACAGGCTACAAGTACATACTGCTCTCTACAGTCAAAGAGCACGGTTTGCAGCCGTAACCATTCTTTCTCTCTTTTGCTTTCCAAGGTTTGCCATTCAACCCTCATCACATCTTGACCTATGCGGTGGGCAATATAATATGCAGCCTGGTTTTTGGCTACAAGTTTGAGTACGACAACCAACATTTTCATGAGCTGTTGCAATATTCAGATGACACCTTCAAGCTGCCCATCAACGTCTGGGGCCGGGTACGAGACCAAATTTACCTTTTTCATAGACTGTGAAGTTTCCAAGTGCTCCTATTATGCTATTTTAAAAGCTCCTGATTTTGTTTTGGAGTCTCCCAGAATAGACATGATTTCAAAAACACTTTATTTTTCTCATAATAAACATTGCAGCATTACTTTTTTCTCACAGTTCTGAATCAGTTCGATAAAGGAGTCTCTCTAAGCCCCGCCTTTCCGAGAGCTTGCTCTGCTCTGATTGGTTGAGATGGCTCAGTGTGTTGTGATTGGTCGACCGCTTACAGCGCATGTTGGAAAATTATAAAAGGACATTTATAACATATAATATTTTGTAAAAGTGGATGCAAAAGTTGTAGTTTCCATTTACCACTAAAAGTTTACCCAGCTATGATGAATGTCTAAATTGTAATTTGTAAAGACCAGGAACATGATGATCAATTTTTTATTTTGTTGACTTTACTAAGGGAGATCAATGATACTGAAATCTTTTTTCTGGTCAGTTATTTCAGTACATGCACTAAAATGTGAAATTTACTTGAATAAATAAGTTTCTTTATGGCAAAGGTTTATGAAATACTGATGACCAGATGTATTTGTCCCTCAACAGTTGTACAACACATTTCCCGCTGTGATGTCCTTGCTGCCAGGAAAGCACCAGACTGCGTTTGCCAACCTTTCCAAGCTTAAGCTCTTTTTTCAGGAGGAAATCAGGAAGCACAAAGAGGACCGAAACCCATCCAGCCCTAGAGACTACATTGACTGTTATCTGGATGAAATTGAGAAGGTAACTGGTTTTAGGAAATCTTCATTTCTGATTTTCATTTTAAGGGTTTTCTTGAGTTTTTGTACACTTGTAATTCGTGTATATCAAATGAAATCAAGTGAAACAAGCAAAACGCATCCCATATTTTTACTTTCCATTAACTTTTTTGTCTCTGTGTTTAACCCCTCTTTCTGTCCATGGTCGAATCATCTTCCCATCATTCCCAGTGTAAAGACAGCGAGGCAGAGTTCACCGAGGAGAACCTGATCCACTGTGTGTTGGATCTGTTTGGAGCAGGAACAGAAAGCACTGCTAAATCACTCAGCTGGGCTTTACTCTACATGGCCAAGTATCCAGATGTGCAAGGTGGGCCGCTCCGCTCCTGTGACCTACTTGTTAGGCAAATGTGTCCACATGTGTACTTATACTCTGCATGTTGACTTTCCATAGAGAAAGTCCAGTCTGAGATCGATCAGGTGATTGGACAGACACGCCAGCCGTTGATGGAAGACAGGACGCATCTGCCGTACACCTACGCTGTGATGCATGAGGTTCAGAGGTTCGCAAATGTTCTTGCCTTTATTCCACCGAGAGTTGCCAGCAAAGACACCACAGTAGCAGGATGCCTCATTCCAAAGGTGAGTCAAAAAATACTGTTGGTGGCATGCTTTCTCAATGATTATTTTCACTAGCTGCTGCATTACAACACTGTACAGGATTTAAACCAGCACAAATTCACGGATTATGGAAGAATGGAGAATGAGTTTTTCTTTTGAGTTAACCCTTAAAACTGAAAATGATACATATCTCTTTTTTTTGCCAGCTGCATAAATTTTGGCAGAAGTGTGTATATTTATTGGAATTTTAATATTTTACCATCATTTCCTTTAACAAATCTATTTTACACTAGATACACAAAATGGCTACACTCTGGACCTTAAAGGGTTAGTTCACCCAAAAATGAAAATTCTGTCATTTATTACTCACCCTCATGTCATTCCACACCCGTAAGACTTTCGTTCAGCTTCTGAACACAAATTAAGATATTTTTGATGAAATCCGAGAGGTATATTACTCATCCATAGACAGCAAAATAATCAACACTTTCAAGGTCCAGAAAGATTTTTTAATAAAGTTGTTATTTTTGTTTTGTTTTTGTGCATAAAAGGTATTCTCTTCACTTCATAACATTGTTAAAGGTGCCCTAGAATCAAAAATTGAATTTACCTTGGCATAGTTGAATAACAAGAGTTCAGTACATGGAAATGACATACAGTGAGTCTCAAACTCCATTGTTTCCTCCTTCTTATGTAAATCTCATTTGTTTAAAAGACCTCCGAAAAACAGGCGAATCTCAACATAACACTGACTGTTACGTAACAGTCGGGATCATTAATATGTACACCCCAATATTTGCATATGCCAGCCCATGTTCAAGGCATTAGACAAGGGCAGCCAGTAATGTCTAGATGTGCACAGCTGAATCATCAGACTAGGTAAGCAAGCAAGAACAATAGCGAAAAATGGCAGATGGAGCAATAATAACTGACATGATCCATGATAACGATATTTTTCGTGATATTTGTAAATTGTCTTTCTAAATGTTTCGTTAACATGTTGCTAATGTACTGTTAAATGTGGTTAAAGTTACCATCGTTTCTTACTGTATTCACGGAGACAAGAGCCGTCGCTATTTTCAATTTTAAACACTTGCAGTCTGTATAATTCATAAACACAACTTCATTCTTTATAAATCTCTCCAGCAGTGTGTAATGTTAGCTTTAGCCATGGAGCACTATCAAACTCATTCAGAATCAAATGTAAACATCCAAATAAATATTATACTCACATGATCTGGTGCATGCATGTAGTATGCATGACGAACATCTTGTAAAGATCCATTTGAGGGTTATATTAGCTGTGTGAACTTTGTTTATGCACTGTATTATAGTCGAGAGCTCGGGGTAGGGAACGCGCGATTTATAGGGGCCGCAGCCTGAATCGGTGCATAGTTAATGATGCCTCAAAATAGGCAGTTAAAAAAATTAATTAAAAAAATCTATGGAGTATTTTGAGCTGAAACTTCACAGACACATTCAGGGGACACCTTAGACTTATATTACATCTTGTAAAAACTGGTTCTAGGGTACCTTTAAACCACTACAGTCACATCGACTGTTTTAACGATGCCTTTAGTACCCTATATATACCCTATTTCAATACCTTGAAAGTGCTGATTATATTGCTGTCTATTGACGAGTCATATATCTCTCGGATTTCATCAAAAATATCTTAATTTGTGTTCTGAAGATGAACGAAGGTCTTACAGGTTTGAAATGACATGAGGGTGAGTAATTAATGACAGAAATTTTATTTTTGGGTGAACTAATCCTTAAAGGACAGCAATGTCCCCATTGAAATCTATTTATTATAGAGGTAAGTGGATAATTTATGCAGCTATAAAGTGAGTGTGTTTGCATGGGTGTCAGAGTGTGGTTTTGAGATCTCAACTTCAAATTTGGAACAAAACTTTAGATTTATGGCTCTTGACATAAACATGTTTTTGAAAGCATACATTTTATATAAAAATTGTTCATAAAACATTTTAGTAAACTACAACCTCTATAACATGTTTTTTTTTTCCCACTTGAACTTTAACAATAATCGGCCAAGGGTCTTCTTTAAAATGAGACCAAACTTAAGTCTGTGCTCTTTTTTTTGATACAGACATTTTTGTCCTCTAAAGACTTCAGAGTAACTTTTTAAAATTGACACAAAAGGATTAATTTTAGTTACATTTGGTTAGTGTAGCCATAACTTGATCATATTTCAGTAAACACTGTTTAATGTTTGTAATATTTTGTCATGTGACAGGGTGTGATGGTGCTGCCAATGCTGAAGCCAATCCTAGAGGATAAGAATGAGTACAGCACTCCATATGAATTTAATCCTGCACACTTTCTGGATGAAAATGGCAAATTTTTGAAGAGAGAAAAATTCATCCCCTTTTCATTAGGTATAGGTCATAAAGAATATGTAATATATAAACTATAACTTTATATATGTATATATAGATCGATATATAGATGTGTGTGTGTGTGTGTGTGTGTGCATGCATATATATATATATATATATATATATATATATATATATGTGTGTGTCATTTATTCCTGTGATCAAAGCTGAATTTTCAGCATCATTACTCCAGTCTTCAGTGTCACATGATCCTTCAGAAATCATTCTAATATGATGATTTACTGCTCGAAACATTTCTGATTATTATCAATGTTGAAAACAGTTGAGCTGCTGCATATTTTTGTGGAAACCGTTATACATTTTTCTGTGATTTCATTTTTTTTTAAGTGTATATAAATTAATATACACTAAAATGAGATTTTTATAAAGTTTACCTCCGTGTTACTGATCCTGACCATAATTTGCAGGTAAACGGATGTGTCCAGGTGAGCAGCTCGCTCGTATGGAGCTCTTCCTCTTCTTTATCTCGCTGATGCAGCGTTTTACCTTCCTGCCACCTGAGGGACAAACGCTGAGTCTCAAAAGGACAGTTGCCATCGCTTCTGCTCCTGAACCTTTCCATATTCGTGCTGTGCCTCGAAAATGTGACATGACTGCAACCTAAAATAAAAGAATCAGCTTATTAAACCACACTGATGACATGACTTTCTCTGGTAACATGAAACACACATAGTTATGAAATGGTGTTTTTATTTTAATTCCATACACCTCAAATAAATTTTTCCTGGTAATTTACTCACCAGGTAAATTACCAGAACTTGGTAAATTATCAGAACTTTTTTTGAAAGTGAACTAATCCTTTTAATATACTAAAAATTAGGATAATCTTAAAGGGTTAGTTCACAAAAAAAATTATTTAATTTAATGACAGAATTTTCACTCAATTGTGCTATATATAGATACCATGAATATGAACTAAAATGTGCTTTTAACATACTATCTCTGTATTAAAAAAAATATTTAGTTACCACTTGAACCTATCTTTGTATGGCCCTACACAGTTCTATAAATATGCAAATTAGAATATGCAAATTGGTTCCTTCATAATTGTAATAAGCAGGACAAGGACAGTTATTACAAAATAAACTCAGAGTAATACAAGAACCTGTTTGGGGTTTAATATGGGGTCATTTTGCCAGGTTGGTTGGTGGTACCTGACACACTGATAGTTTTCCATTTTGACAAAATAAAAGGCATCAGTACACACTAAAGAAAGATGAATATGGGGAAAAAATGATGGGACCCCTTTAAGTAACATTGCATGTTTGATACTGCAGAAATAAACCATACACTCACATTTTCTTTTTAATATTTTATTTTTTTCATAATTCTAATCAAGTTTTCAGCTCCATTCAATTTCTGCTTCATTATTCTTCTAAACAGAAGAACCTGAGGACTGAAACATCACAGTCCAACATAATCACAGCTTTCTGTCAGTTAGTGGCAAAGGCAGCTGATCACAAACCGGTGTGCAGCACACGCCCTTCCACTTATTGACCGGGAATGAGACTGACACTTCATTTCCACATGTTCTCCTGCATTCATCCTGGATGACCGTCTTGACCCCATGATCATGGCATGACGTCAGGTTGCTGCAAGGGTTGTGCTGACAAACCGGCTTGAAGCAGCCGCACACCTGCCGTCCACACGCTCCACTGCACTTACAGTCATCCTGGAGGACCACAGCCTTACGACCACAGCAGGACACACAGCTGCAATCAGCCTTACGACCACAGCGTGTCTCACAGCTGCATGGGTTCTTGTGAACGGGAGCGCAGCACTTCACTTTGATGCAGTCGTCTGACTGTAGTTTAACAACTTGGAAACGTCCAACTCCATAACAGTTGTTGATGGACGACTTTTCACAAGACATAGTGTGAGCTGAAACCATAGAAATGATAGATTGATGAATAGCAAGAAAACACACAATGGTTATCTTTTAAAATTTAAATAAAAGAGATGAGTTGAATACTTACATGTGTTCAGTCTTGAGTTATTGTACTCTGAGTAACTCTTCTCTCGCTCTGATGTTTCTCTCCTGAGCTGCCCGGTATATATTCACGTCTTCATCTCCACCCCATCCACAGCTCAGAGATGAAGAGTGTGAAGAATTTCTCCGTCTCATGCCTGGGAGGGAGAGTTTAGTGTTTATGATGAGTCTCACTTATTTAATTTTATGTACAGCATTAGTGCAATCTTGACAGTGTTACATTAGAGAGTGTGTCATTTTTTGATCACCATGGGAATGGATGTTTACTCAAAAGTAATGAGTTAAAAGCAGTTTAATGAATAACAAGCATGTGTGGAATCTCCATGTGATGCAGTAGTAAATAAAGCTACAAACTAATGAGCAATTATTCTCAAATTATTATGTTTTCATACCGTATGCACTATGTAGAAAAGATTTGAGTTGGTTAAAGGGATAATTCACCCAAAAATGAAAATTATCCTCAAGTCATCCTATAGGTATATAACTTTCTTCTTTCAATCAAGCACAATCGGAGATGTATTAAAGGTGCAATATGTAAGAATTTTGCAGTAAAATATCCAAAAACCACTAGGCCAGTGTTACATATTTTGTTCACTTGAGTATACAATATCCCAAATGTTTGCAACTATTTGTAAATCGTGGGAAAATTGCAATTTTATCCAAGGCTCCGGGACGTGTGAGGAGTCGCCTGTCAATTGCGTCATACCCGCGTTACCCTCGGTTTCCGCTTTTATTTTGTAGAAACCATGGAAACACCAAAGACGCTTTAAAGGTCCCGTTTTTCGTGTTTTTTTGAAGCTTTGATTGTGTTTATAGTGTGCAATATAACATGTGTTCATGTTTCGCGTGTAAAAAAAAAACAGTATTTTTCACATAATTTACTTATCTGTATACCGCTGTTTCCACTGTCATAAAAACGGGCTGATGACTTCCTTGTTCTATGAAGTCCCTCCTTCAGAAATACGTAACGAGTTCTGATTGTGCCAGCGGTTCCTGTGTTGTGATTCGACAGCAGCTTAGCGAACCTTGCCCGGAAAGGTCACGCCTCTTACCATAACGTGGAGATGCACGCGCTCAGTGTTATTGTAAACATGTCTTTAATTTTACCCTATCAATTTGAGCCGGAATCAGACCCGGTGATTGGACTGCGGGATGAAAATAACAGCGTTTCGACGACATGGCGACAAACACACTCTACAAACGCAACTCTTGTGTATTCCTGTGGGTGGAGGTTAGTCAAAAAACTGTTTTAGTGACGTCATTAAAGAAGGAAGTAGAGGGATGTAGTCCAAACTGGCCGTTCGATGTAGGCGACTTCTGTTAAATAAAATATCTCGCTTGGCATTGAACTTTGAGCTTTAAAATTTTACAGATTTTATTTATACTCTAACAACAACATTACACACTAACTAAAGTTTGAAACATGGGATCACGAAGAACGGGACATTTAATATTTACATATTTTAATAGACAAGGGAACAACTGTTTTGATATATTTATAGACAGAAAACTATTGTGTGCAACAAGTGTCTCACAGCAGCCGTCGAGTGAACGCTCAGAGTAACGTTATAACATTTTCAGCACAATCAAATGTATCTAATATGATAAACAGAGCTGCGTTACCTCATACTCATGACCGGAATAGCGGAAGCGGCGCCGGCGACTGTGTCATAATAAAAGTCCCGCTGCTTGTGAGGCGTGTGTTGATCAATCGTTCCAGCTCCTCGTTTAGCTCCACAACACTCGCTCCTGCTCTGCTTCATACTACAGTAACGTTAATAATCACATCCATGAACATGATTTCTTCCCGAGTTCTATCCCAATTCTTTTCCACCAGCAGTTGAGGTGAAGACCACATGTCCCAAGTTTCCGGGCTCAAACTTAGCATCATCAAGCTACGCCTTTGTTTTGAATAGGCTTTTAGCGACCTCTAGTGGACAGAAAATCTTAAATAGTGTACCTTTTAAATAATATCCTGACTCTTCTGAGCTTTATAATGGGAGTGAATGGGGCTCAAGATTTTGAAGCCCAAAAATAATGCATCCATCCATCATAAAAGATACCCACATGACTCCAGGCTGTTAATAATGCCTTCTGAAGCGAAGCAACGTGTTTTTGTAAGAAAAATATCAATATTAAAAACTTTATAAACTATAATCACTGGCTTCCGGCAACAGATGTACGTGAGTCAAGTTCCGCCGGAACAGTGACCTCTGACCCGACATATGACGTAGGAGTAGCGTAAGCTTAGACGACTTTCATGGTTCAATCAAATAGGGCTGGGCAACAAACTCAAGCTCATCTGACATTTCTCATTAAAAATTCTCGTTTTAGACTTCTAATTCTTGACGGGCATTTTGTTTTGCTCTATCCTCTGAGCTTCCACGTTTGTCAATACGTCATTGGTCAGGTCAGAGGTCATTCTTACACCAGAACTAGACTCGTGTACGGCCATTGCCAGAAGCCCTTGATTATGGTTTATAAATGTATAAATATGGATACTAGAAAGCCTTTATTAACCCACTGTGTGCATCTGAAAGAAGATAGTCATATACACTTAGGATGGCTTGAGGGTGAGTAAATCATTGGATAATTTTCTGAGGTGTATTTTTACTTCTTGTTAAACCTTTCCCATTATCACTGAAATGACTCACACTTTCATTTATGTAATGCTAAATACACTTATCTAAAGTTAAATATAATAGCGAGTGAAACAGTCTTTTTCTCTTATGTAACACTGTAAAGATTGCACTACTACTGTATTTAAGTTTAAATAAGTGAGAATATTCTAAATTCTAAACCCGCCCCTTTCATGAAACAGAAAATTCTTCAGCTCTGAGCTGGATGGGGTGGAGATGAAGATGTGAATATATATACAGGGTTGCTTGTGAGAGAAAAATCAGAGCAAACGAAGACTTGCATCCAGTGAGACTCTGAAAACACAGAGACACGGGCCATTATTCAAATACAATCAGGAAAAAGGACTGAAAATGTAAGTATTCAACTTAGAAAATCAAGCCATTCAAAAAGCTGATTTTCTCACAATCTCTCCTTTCAATTGTTTCAGCTCACACTATGTCTTGTGAAAAGTCGCACATCAACAACTGTTATGGAGTTGGACGTTTCCAAGTCGTTAAACTACAGTCAGACGACTGCAGCAAAGTGAAGTGCTGCGCTCCCGTTCATAAGAACCCATGCAGCTGTGAGACACGCTGTGGTCGTAAGGCTGTGGTCCTCCAGGATGACTGTAAGTGCAGTGGAGCGTGTGGACGGCAGGTGTGCGGCTGCTTCAAGCCGGTTTGTCAGCACAACCCTTGCAACAACCTGACGTCATGCCATGATCATGGGGTCAAGACGGTCATCCAGGATGAATGCAGGAGAACATGTGGAAATGAAGTGTCAGTCTCATTCCCGGTCAATAAGTGGAAGGGCGTGTGCTGCACACCGGTTTGTGATCAGCTGCCTTTGCCACTAACTGACAGAAAGCTGTGATTATGTTGGACTGTGATGTTTCAGTCCTCAGGTTCTTCTGTTTAAAATAATAAGGGAAGTTATTGTTGAATTTTAACATTTAATGTAACTGGACAAATTAGGCTAAAAATACAAAGAAATAACAAATGACCAATAAAAACTTTAAAAAGAAACTGTGCACGTGTGGATGGATTATTTCTGTAGTACTAAACACGCACTTGTGTAACTGAAATCAAATGTAGAGATCAGCACAGAATGTGGTACTGATCCATATTTTCACATTTTACAATAAAAACTTTAAAAAAGGACACCCAAGACTAAAAGAATCTGCAAAAATAAAAAAATATATATGTATCTAGACTGTCCTATCTTAATTAATTGCATTGGTTTAATATTTTGTAACACACCGCCTTAACACCCACAATATTAGAGAAACATTAATAGGCCTACAACCCTGAATACACTGTAAACAGATCTGTTATACAACAAAATCATATTCAATATGAAAAAGCATCAAAACATTGTTCCTTTCACATCTTTCTCCACAGAGGAAAACTTATTTGACACTCAATTTAGCAAACACGGTGATTAGCCAAAGACAAAAAAGGAAAATCTTACTAAAAACTGACCTGGAAAAAAAAAAAAAAAAAAAAAAAAAAAAAAAATATATATATATATATATATATATATATATATATATATATATATATATATATATATATATATATATGAATGCTCTCAAACGATTAAAAAAATTAACTCGATTAATCACAATTTTTTTTCTGTGATTAATCGCAATTTCCCCCCCAATTTTAAACATTAATTATAGCCATTCAACATTACAGTACGGAAGAGGATTAGGGCCAAGCAATAATAAAAAAAATAAAACCATCTCGAGATTAAAGTTGTTAAATTTCGAGAAAAAAGTCGAAATAAAATGTTGAGAATAAACTCATTAAATTACGAGAAAAAAACTTGTTAAATTTTGAGAAAAAAGTCGAGATAAAATGTTGATAATAAAGTAATTAAATTACGAGAAAAAAGTCATTAAATTATGAGAACAAATTCGTTAAATTATGAGAAAAAACTCGTTAAATTTCGAGAAAAAAGTCGAGATAAAATGTTGAGAATAAAGTCATAATTTAATGAGACATTTTATCTCAACTTTTTTCTCGAAATTTAACGAGTTTTTTTCTCTTAATTTAACGAGTTTATTCTCAACATTTTATCTCGACTTTTTTCTCGAAATGTAACGACATTTTTCTCATAATTTAACGAATTTGTTCTTGTAATTTAATGACTTTTTTCTCGTAATTTAATGAGTTTATTCTCAACTTTTATCTCGACTTTTTTCTCTAAATTTAACAATTTTTTTCTCATAATTTAACGAGTTTATTCTCAACTTTTATCTCGACTTTTTTCTCGCAATTTAACGAGTTTTTTCTCGTAATTTAATGAGTTTATTCTCAACATTTTATTTCAACTTTTTTCCTCGAAATTTAACGAGTTTTTTCTCGAAATTTAACAACTTTAATCTTGAGATGGTTTTATTTTTTTATTATTGCTTGGCCCCAATCCTCTTCCGTAGTACAGTGAAATTGAAAGCTATATAATTTTTTACATTTATTAGGCTTCAAAAATATAACAACTTTTAATTTAAGTGAACTTAGACCAATCCTCACATAAACCCATAATACATGTCATATTTACCTGCGCCTACCTGTCTAACAGACAGGAAAAATACAGAAATTGAATAAAGTTACCAAATAGTCTGCAATGCATAATTTATAGCCTAAATTAAATATAGATTAATCATTATTAAAGCTACAAAAGTTCTTTAGTCAACAGCAGTCAGTAATTTTCTGTTACCTTTGTTCTTTCATTATCTTCAATGACAGACGGCATTAGTGGTTGCTGTCACTTTAAGAGCTGCCGCTACTGAACATGACGTGGATCTCACACGCGTCCCACTTTCTAACAGCTCTTTACTTTCGTTTTAAGACATTATTTAACTCATTCAAGGCTGCTCTTATGAGGATACTCGACAAAACAGATATTTTTGGCATCATTGTGTGTGTTATTGTTCGTTCAAGCGTGACAGAGAACTCGATTCTGGCGCGCTTCTTTCTGTGCATCGTGTGTGACAGGACATTCACAGACGTTCTCTTTTTCTCTTTTGGCGCGTTTAAATGGTTTAAAAGCATTTGCATGAATAAGAGCGTGATCATATATTGTAATGCTAGCCAAAGGATGACAGAAAAAACCGGATACTGCGTTAATTGCTTTAATATTTTTAATGACAATTAATTAATTGCATGCGTTAACGCGTTAACATTGGCAGCACTAATATATATATATATATATATATATATATATAGCTGAAGAAATCTGTCATTTTTAAACCAGAAAACTTTTAGAAATTAATTTAACAGTAAATTATAATTGTGCTACAAAACTTTTCTATTAAATTGTTTTAATTTTACATAGGCCTAATTTTCTTTCTCGAAATGGTATGCTATTTCATTCACGCACACCAGGGTCTGAAATTAGCGGTGGCTTGAGGCAAAAATGCCATCAAAGTTAACAAAAATGTCCACAAAATTCAAGTTATGGGCTGAAAAAAAAAAACCCAATGAGTTGCTGATTTATAGCCTATAACGATAGTTAAGCAACAGCACAAGAGCAAGTTGTGCAGATATTTCCCTGAATACAGTACAGGCTATTGCAAATGATATATTGTGATTAAACAAACAAGAAGTTAACATTAAGTAACTTACATTTTATACACACTGTTTTTGTTCCATCACTGAAAATATAAATCTCTAGAAACGCCTCTGCATCAGACTATAGCCTATATAATTACATCACAACCATTGCTATTTGATGATCTCATCTCACATTCTCACCACCATACATTGTCAAAATCCATTTTAAAAAGTACCGTTTCAACACCGATCTTTACTCGCATTTGGCGCCTTGAACCCTGGCTAACATGCTAATAGTGTCCCACAGATAAAAATTTAGACTTGTTCCATTTGAGCACAGTCCAAACTTTGGTGTGCCTTCAGTTGTAATTAATTAAGTGAGATACATATAGAACATAATTTGCCTATTTGCCAGAGGATTCATTCAGTGAAGCAGTTTGCCTCACATGCCATCCTTATTGATGATGAAGTGTGACTGGCTAGATGGTAGAATGAAGTGTTTTGACTTAACAAGCATTCTTGATATTAAACATGACTAGTTCATTAACTGCAGGCTTGAGTCAGTAAAGACTGATAGCTGACTTACAGCTCCATAATGATGATAATATTTAAAATAATTACATTATTATGTTCTGCATCTGTGGTTTTTCAGTGAGGCTACAAATAAGATTATGTAAAATGTTATTAGAAGTTAGAACAAATTATCATTATTTTGATTTTGGTTTAGTTATATTTCTAATTTATGTTTATATAAAACAACAGGAGACTATGCTATGGACGACGTACAGTAATAGACAAATGCTTGACAATTCTTTTATAATTAAATTTAATTTTAATCTAGATGACAACAAATGGCATTGTGTTATATTCTCATTACTTCTCATTAAACCTCCCTCCCCATCATTACTTAATTGACACAATTTTCTTATGTAACAATGTGAAGATTGCACTGATGCTGCATTTAAGTTAAATAAGTGAGACTCATCCTAAACACTAAACTGTCCCTCTCATGAGACAAGGAATACTTCACACTCTTCAGCTCTGAGCTGTGGATTGGGTGGAGATGAAGATGTGAATATATACCGGGCTGCAGAGGAGAGGAACATCAGAGCGAGAGAAGAGTTGCTTCTGACAAGAGCCTTTCAAACACAATCAAGAAAAACGACCAAAAACATGTAAGTATTTAACTTTTAACATGCACTTAATCCTGGCTTTCAGAAAACATGCATGCAAATTTTAGAGACTGAACAACTTACTGTTACATTCTAGTACCTTTAAAGGGGACCTATAATGCCCCTTTTCACAAGATGTAATATAAGTCTCTGGTGTCTCCAGAATGTGTCTGTGAAGTTTCAGCTCAAAATCCCTCACAGATCATTTATTATAGCTTGTCAAATTTGCCCCTATTTGGGTGTGAGCAAAAACACGCCGTTTTTGTGTGTGTCCCTTTAAATGCAAATGAGCTGCTGCTCCCGCCCCCTTTCCAGAAGAGGGCGGAGCTTTAACAGGTCAACAATAACAAAGCTGGAGAATCTCACGCAGCCAAAATGAGGATTGTCAGTAACGGTGTTCAGCCTTACATTGTTCAAACCGGAGTCGACACTGATGGAGAGACTCAGGAAGAAGTTACAACTTTTAGAATGAAACTGGACGTTTCTGAATGGTTAGTGGATAAATTTATGTAGTTGCTGTGGAGTTGATTCAACTCATCCACAAGCATGTGCCGTCATCTTTTGTGCAAAACCCGTATGGACGCCCACTATACATAGCGTACTTGTTTGCCAAACAGAGTAATATTATATTATATATAATATGTTATTAATATAATATATAATATTATAATAAGAGCGGCTCGTTTTTTCACATGCTTGCAGAGAAAGGCTTGCCAAAACAAATTTACTGAGTTGTCCTTTTTCATATTTTCTGTGTTGGTAGATGCACCGGGGGCCCGATTATAGCACTTAAACAGGGAAAAAGTCCGTTTTTCATGATATGTCCCCTTTAACAGTGCAATTCAGGATTTGCATCACCAAAACTCTGTAGCTAAACCCATGGCTTTATCCAATGATTAGGGTTTCCTGTTTTTGAATAACTACTTAAAGACAGTTTTGTCTTGCCATTTATTCTCACACACTCTTTTTGTCTTTTTGTTGCAGCTCACACTATGTCTTGTGAAAAGTCAATCATCAAGTGTTGCCCAGTCGGACGTTTTGCAGTCACTACACTGGAGGATTGCAAGAAAGTGCCATGCTGCGTGCCAGTTTGCAACAACCCTTGCAACCACATCCCATCATGCTGCAAATGTGGTTGTAAGGGCATTAAACCTTGCACTAAATCCTGCAACTGTGTCCCACCATGCTGTGATTATGGTTGTAAGGGCGACTGCAAGAAAGTGGCATGCAACAATCCTTGCAGTAACCCTTGCAACTACATCCCACCATGCCTTGATTATGATTGTCAGCAAGTTGCCTGCAAGAATATTAAAGATGACTGCAAAGGCATGCTACCATGTGGAAGCCAGGTGATCGGGCGTTTTTCAGTTATCAAACTCGATTCAGGAGATTCAAATGAGGCTTTCTGCAAGCCGGTTTGTGAGCGCAGCACTCTGATGTCATGCCATGATCAAGACGTCAAGAATGTTAGCGGTGACTGCAAAGGCAGGCAGTCATGTGGAAACAAGATGATTGGGTGCTTTCCAGTCATCAAACTGGATTCAGAAGATCCGTGCTGCGAGCCGACTCATGCCCTTGCAATTGACAACATGATGTGATTACTGTATGTTGGATTGTGATGACTGCAGTCAAAAATGTTTCAGAAAGTTATTGTTTTGCTTGATTATTCTCAAGCAAACACTGCTGAAAGTGTAAATGAAAAATAATGATGTTAAAATGAAAATGTGTATATGCATTATATCTGTAGTAATAAATCAACCAATCTATCAACCAAATACATATAGTGTTTTGAGTTCCAAATTTCACTACTGTTTGTCAGATGCTCAAAATTCATGATCTTGGAATATTCCTGCACATCAATGACTATGAACAATATAACATAACATCACAACAACATTTATTTATATCAAGAGGTGAATCAATTTTTGGTCAAGATCTTGTATTGACAATGCAAGAGGTGAGCACTCTGTAAAATAATGAATTTTTAAAGGTCTGGACTCATTCTTTAACAGTTTGAGCCTGATGAATCTTGACATGGTCATCCTGAAACATGACTATGATGTGTCTTTCTATATGGTTATTAAGAAATGAAAAGCTACACACTCCATCAATTAGGGTTAGAAGAACTGTTGCCAAACATATAACATGCTAGAAACATAATAATCACAGCAATAATGATCAAATCATAGACTCTTAAGTATTTGCCTATTTAAATCCAAGCAGCAGCAACTTTTTTTTTGGCCAGGCAGTGCATGTTTGTAATTATATTACTGATAGGCAAGCAATGTGTAATTTGGTGCGTCTGTTAGGTGAGGAATTACTGTGTCAGTGAGACATTGCCATGTAGATGAATGCCTTTTTCTTTTTTTCCAGAGGATTAATTCATTTACTGGAGCCATTTGCAACACATTCCATCTTTAATACCTTGATGGTTTTGGATTGAAAATTCATGCTGATGGAAGTATTTAAATAACCTGTTACAATTAACTTGTGAGACTCATCCTAAACACTAACCTCTCTCTCATCAGATGGGAAATTCTTCACACTCTTCAGCTCTGAGCTGTGGATGGGGTGGAGATAGAGACGTGAATATATACTGGGCTGCAGAAGAGAAAAACAGTTGAACAAAAGAAGAGATCAACTTCACAATCGCTTTATTAATTCTTTCAGATAACACATTCAGGACATTCACAACTACAACCATGTAAGTAATTAACTTGTTTTATGCTTGTGTGATCTAATTTTATTTTGCTCATTGCTAAATAAAATTGGTAGATTTTAAAGATTTGGTCAGGTGAAGCCCAAGAAGTCTATTGTGTTTATAAGTTTTTCCCTGATTATGTGAAGAGGTAATTTTTACCATTTATCTGTATATGTCTGTATAAGTAACTGAATTGATGAACCTAAAAGCAATAAATATGTTCTGGCAGGATTAACAAATAAGATGCGGATCCTTAATTGAGTTTTTTGTATGGAAGCTTGTTTCCGCCACTGAATAAAAAATAAAAAAGGTAATTCTGACTTGTTTTCTCACAATTGCAAGTTATAAAGTCAGAATTGTGAGATATAAACTCAGAATGCTGATAAGAAAGTCATATATTCAGAATTTGACTTTTTTTCTCGCAATTAAGAGTTTATCTCACGATTCTGAGAAAAGAAGTCAGAATTGCAAGATATAAAGTCGCAATTATCTTTTAAATTGTTTTATTCCATGGCAGAACGCTTGCATATTTTGTTGTCAAAATTCGTTTGAGGGTTAAAGAAGTTGAGAAAGCCGGAGGCCTGTATGGAGTTGAGAGCCCAATCTCAACAGACCCCAACAACCTTCTTTCAAATAGTTGATTATGTGAGTTTTGTTTTTTATCAATCACTGATGATTAACTAGTCATGTATTCTTGTAAAAGGTCATTCAAAGCCATTATACTGGAGTCTGAAAAGTGTACAGAGGCAGGCAGTGCATCCGTTTGCGAGCATTGCTGTTGCAATCACCTCAAATTGAGTCAAAATTGCACAGACTCGTGGACACATGTGGAGCCTGTGGTGAATGGTAAGAGGTCTTTGGAGTGTAATGCATGATGCAAGATGTGTTTTGATCTACGTCAGCCAATTATATGCAGCATATCATGTAATGAATTTGATTAAAAATTCTAATGAACTGACTGCCCTACTCTGATCATCAACTGTTTTCTATTTCTCAGGTCTGCCATTGCAGGTGTGCTCTGTTGACCTCATCAAATCCAGGACAGGACAAAATCGACGAGAGCATCACACGGATCGTTATCTTAGCGATCACCTCATCATCCGTAGAGGACAATGTTTTGAGATGTGGATTGAGCTGTCCCGACCCTTTAACCCTAACTGTGACCAACTTCATCTGGAGCTGAGACTATGTCAGTTTAGGCCTTTAGTTAGATGCCATCTTGATACCCAACCAGATGCGTTCTGACAACCTAAAGAATTATACACTGCCTGCCCAATGTTTGGAATTAAATAGGAAAATACTTAAGAGTCTATGACTGGATCATTATTGCTGTGATTACTATGTTTCTAGTATGTTAAATGTTTGGGAACAGTTCTCTAACCCTAATTGATAGCTTTTCATTTCTTCCAGACCTCGTCCAGACCTTAAATTCATTGAAAGTCTTTGGGATGTGCTGGAGTAGACTTTACAGAGTGCTCGACTCTAGCATTGTCAATACAAGATCTTGACCAAAAATTGAGGCACCTCTTGATGGAAATAACTTCACAACATTTATTTCTATCAAGAGGTGCATCAATTTTTGATCAAGATCTTGTATTGACAATGCAAAAGTCGAGCACTCTGTAAAGTCTACTCCAGCACATCCCAATGACTTTCAAAGAAATTGAGGTTGCTTCAGAAATGAAAAGCTACACACTCCATCATTTAGGGGTAGAAAAACTGTTGCCAAACATATAACATGTTAGAAACATAATAATCACAGCAATAATGATTCAGTCATAGACTCTTAAGCATTTGCCTATTTAAATCCAAACAGCAATTTTTTTTTTTTTTTTTTTTTTGGCCGGGCAGTGTAAAGTACATTTAGAAGACAAAACAAGTCTAAAATGTCTGAGACCACTAGCAAAATTCATTACAAAATTACCTCTTATTCTAAAAGGCATATCCTCACCATCATTTTCTCTTCTTATGTCATGTGTTTTATAGGTAACATCCCTTCAATGTGGAACGAGACACTCACGATTGTTCCATTAGTGAGCGAATTCAAGAAAGACTGCTGGGAAGCCAGGATTGTTGAACAAATGCAAAACCGAATCAAGCTGTGTGTTTACTCTCAGTCAACAGCTTCTATTGGACGATACAAACTCACTGTCATAACCAACTGCTCAGGAGGAAAGGGCACTTCATCAGACACTCCTGAAAATGATATTTACATGCTGTTCAACCCGTGGTGTAAAGGTATGTGCACATGATATTGCATTCTCTTTTGATTTTAGTGGGTTTTTAAATCACATCTGAAGCCTGAAGCTGAGCAAAAAATGAGGGAACACTAGAAAGCACTGTTTAATTTATAAGAATGTCTCTATCAGATGACTGTGTGTACCTGAATGATGAGGCGGAGAGAGTTGAGTATGTGCTGAATGACATGGGCAGAATCTACTATGGAACTAAGCAGCAGATTGGTTGCAGAACATGGAACTTTGGTCAAGTAAGAGCCAAACGTTCATCCATTTTCACATAAAAGTGCATGCAAACTTTTCTTAATTACTTGTTCTGTGATTCTTAGTTTGATGAAGGAGTCTTGGCTGCATGTTTCTTTGTGTTGGAGAAGAGCGGTGGACCTTGCTCAGGATGGGGAGACCCTGTTAATGTGGTCAGAGTAGTATCTGCAATAGTGAGTTTTCCAGCCATTTTCAGACAAGGTTTTTGGGTCTGGATAACAACCTGATTAGACAACGAGAATAGTGTGACATAACAGTGACATTTCATCAATGTGACAGATTAATGCCAATGACAACAGAGGCGTGATGATGGGTAGCTGGTCAAATACCTACACAGATGGAACTTCTCCTACATCCTGGTGCGGCAGCAGCGCCATCCTAAATCAGTACCACAAAAGTGGAGGAAAACCTGTCAAATATGGACAGTGTTGGGTCTTCGCTGGAGTCACCAACACAAGTAAGATGTCAAACATATTGGATGTAAAAAAAGTGAACAATAACGACTGGGAGAATTGATGTGGTTATGTGTATTGCATTAATTCTTTCTTCAATCTCTCTACCCTCAGTTTTGAGATGTTTGGGCATTCCCACTCGTCCGGTCTCAAACTTCAATTCTGCTCATGACACTGATGTTTCATTGACAGCTGATGTTTATTTAGATGAGAAATTTGAGCCAATTGAACATCCAAACCGTTATTCGGTCTGGTAAGATCATATGGCGTAAAAACATTCCTTTTTCTTTAAGAACACTGTTCATTTCAATTCTTGATTGTTGATGGTTGATTCTTCTCTGTAGGAACTACCATGTGTGGAATGAGGCCTGGATGGCTCGTCCAGACCTGCCTTCTGGTTTTGGAGGTTGGCAGGTGGTTGATTCCACTCCTCAGCTGAGCGGCCAGGACATCTTTCGCTGTGGCCCCACCTCAGTTGCTGCGATCCGCAGTGGACAGGTTCAACATGATGCACCCTTCTTTTTGCTGGAGTACGTTAATGCCTTTCCTCAAACCAAACATAAAAGTACAAATTTCTTTGGGTAGCATTTAAACAATGATTAGTGATGTCATGTGATACTTCATGAAATATGTCATATGCTATAATAACATGGTTTTGGTTAATATTGAAAAATGAAATGTATAACTCTACATCCTTAACTTCAACTTACAATTCTGCATCTTGCTTCAGTTTAGGAACTGAAATAGAATGCAAAAGGACAGATGCACAAACCTGGTGTACTGAATGTTTGTGTTGTAGGTGAACAGCGATAAAGTCTACTGGCAGCGTAATGCTAATGAAAACTTCGCTGT
Organism: Megalobrama amblycephala; assembly: GCF_018812025.1. Classification (NCBI taxonomy): domain Eukaryota; kingdom Metazoa; phylum Chordata; class Actinopteri; order Cypriniformes; family Xenocyprididae; genus Megalobrama; species Megalobrama amblycephala. The sequence continues at coordinate 3,656,763 of NC_063067.1, forward strand.
GATTCGGGTTGACAAGAACGCTGTCGGTCACTGCATCAGCACCAAAGCTGTTGGCTCAGATCAACGTGTAGATATCACACACCTCTACAAACACCCAGAAGGTGAAAACCTACAGATGTACATCACAGAAACACACACATACATGCTGTAGCTGGCACATGTCTTGTATAGAGGACCTTACTGACATACATCATTGATCACTCTAGTTCCTAAAGCCTAATGTCTTGGTTTCTGTATTAGGTTTGGCTGGTTAGCATGCAGAGTTAGCCGCTGCTGGTAGATGTCGTAGCTGTGGGGAAAAAGCATCTTTCTCCATTGACAGACATTCAAAAGTAGCCATGTATTCTGACAAAATATAAAATTCATTATTTTTTTTATATAAAAACAAGCATTTCATTATATTATTATAGACCTCCTTGAACAAAGATTTCAGGTGTGCGAGTTTTCTGACAGTTTAGTGGCATGTTGTCAGTGATATTTAGAAGTAGGGACGTTTTTATGCACGGCATTTAAAAAGCAGCGCTTTTAATATTCATATTATGTTTAATTGTTTATTATTTTATCCCATTCATAAGGTTCGGATGCGGCACGAATTGCTGAAGAAACAGCCTGTCGCCATGGCTCCAAACGCTCCATATACTCATTGTCCTACAGCGAGGATGTGATCATTGAAGTCAACATGCAGGGTGATGGACCATGTGTCGGTCAGGATGCTGTGCTTTCCATCATTCTGAAGAACAAGTGCATGTCTCCTCGAAGCTTCACTCTTTACAGCCAGGTGGCAGCCATGTACTACACCGGAGCCCACAAGGCCATAGTGAAAAAGGACCAGAGACTCATTGAGCTAAATTCGTATGAGGGTGAGGGATGACAGAAACTTGAAATCAGTTTGAAAGATAGTCTAAAGCCTGGGACACACCAAGCCAACATCAAAGAACTAACCATAACTGTGTTGTCGCTCTCGTCGGCTGCGTCTCGGCTTAGAAAACTGTGCTTGTAAACTCCAAAAGGTCTAAAGGCGACTGTCAACTAGCATGTGCATTCTGCGCCTGCGTTTAAGTAAACATCTGTCTATATCAGATTCAGCAAGCATCAATAGTCTATTTTCGTCATTTAAAAAGGGAAACCGAAACTAGGCCTGCAGATATACAAACCGTAAACAAAGCAGCGCTTACTTACCATTTTGAATATCAATCATGCTGATCACTTTCTTCATTCCAGTCGGCTCATGTTATTATGAAAATATTTGTGCATTCAAATGCTCAGGTAAGATGACTTAAATTATAACGCCGTCCGACTAGAGCCAACGGTGTGGAACACACTGAAAAAATTAAGCCGACCAATGCTCAAAAACAGCCGGATGGTTGGTGTGTCCCGGCCTTAAAATAACTTAGTACAATGGTTGTCTATTAAATTATTGTGCTTGAAGAATTAGTTTGGTTTGATGACTTCTTCCAAGCAATACTCACCAAATTGGCATAGTCCTTCAGGCTGTTCTGACTTAAAATGCAAATTTTTCAGGAAATGCTTTGTAAAGCCAAAATCAAAATTAGTCTTGACAAACTTACCTTTTCTACTTTTGTATTACTTTGGTGCAAACTATGGATAAACCAGTCCTACCAAATTCATCTCAGACTTCACATACAGTATATCAGCTGTGAAGAAAAACATAACGATGAGGATGATTATTCATTTCAAATGAAGATTTGTTATGAAAGCATTAGTATTCATTCACCATTTATATCTTGTTTTCCTCTGTAGTCCAGATTCTGGAGTGGACCTTGCGGTATGAGGACTATAAGGACCACCTGGTCGATCAAGCAGCGTTGATGCTTACACTTTCTGGATGGGTCTCAGAGACAACACAGATACTGACCACCCAGTTCAACTTCAGATTGCGCACACCAGATCTCATTATCATTGTGCGTTTTCTTTATTATGAACTCTTAATATATTGAGATTTCATCTGCTGGGGTTTGTGTTCTTTTTTGCTGCACCAAAATTTGCGGACTATTGCCTGATTGTCTTTTGTACATCTTTCTTTTTTCAGCCTGTATGTGGTGGTGTAGTGGGCAAAGAGATGACATTCAAAATCAAATTCCAGAACCCACTGCGCTGTGTGCTGAAGAACGTAGTTTTCCATTTTGAAGGAATGGGATTGCAGCATGTCAGAACAATTAACTATGGGTAAGACGCAAGAGTATTATATTAATTTGCACTGCTTGAAATAAATTAGTTGACTGATGAGCACAATGTAGGCTAAAACAAATGAAATATGTACATAATAATTTTCTCTCTTTGTCACTCAGTGACATTCCAAGTCTGGCCACAGTGAAACTGACGGAAACCTTTATTCCCAAATCTCACGGGCCACATAAACTTCTGGCATCCCTTGACTGTCCTCAGCTCACTCAAGTGCATGGATTCGCCAATGTTGTTGTTAGTGAAATGATTTATGGTTAAACAGAGATGGATTGTGTAAATTTGCTAGAGTGCACATGGAACCATAAGGCTTATGGTTAGAGGCTGTTTATATATGAAATTGCATTTTGTGTCTCATACATTCTGTTAATTTTGAGGGACCTAAAGTTTATTTATGGTTTACAATAAAAGTAACAAAATGTATTACATATTCTTCATTTAATTTACTTGAATGGCACACTTTATCACAAGTCAGATTATTAAGATGTATGTGTAACTTCATATTTTATAAGAATATTTGTATCAACTTAATTTATAATTTGAAAAACCAGTACTTCTATAACGCTTTGACTATGATATGGTGTTCTTTACTAAGCACAGATAATAAACCCTAAAACAACATTAGAAACCTGTTCACCTGATGGAAAATGCAAAATTTGGTTGCAGAAGTTCCAAGCATGAACTTTATTACTACTACATTTTCATTTGAATAAATGTGTAATAATTACTGTGTTTATTATAACTGAATACTGAAATTCAGATTCAAGATGCTATATGTCTGAAACTGTGTGATTATACTAATTCATTGATTATAAAGGGAGTATTTGTTAGGCAGTCAGTCAGTTTGCACTGAACTACATTAAATGACAGGTTCAGCTATTATGAAGGGAGTGTTATAGTTTTGTCAAGTTGTCTGTATTTACTTACATTGCAATAAAGTAACTCAGAAACAGTTCTCAGCTTGTTTTGAATGTGTGTAGACTAAATAGCATGACATGCACACATTTTAATGTAAATGATATTATTTGAAATGTGTAGCCCTGATTACAGTATCGTGGTACTGTTATTTTAAAGGGGTGGTTCATTGTGATTTAACTTTTTAAACTTTAGTTAGTGTGTAATGTTGCTGTTTGAGCATAAACAACATCTGCAAAGTTACGACACTCAAAGTTCAATGCAAAGGGAAATATCTTCTTTTAAAGAAATCTCTTATTAAGGACTACAACAAATGCCTGCTAGGGACTACAACAACTTCTTCCTGGGTTAGTGACATCACTAACACTAAAATTTACATAAACCCCGCTTCCAAGAACATGCAACAAAGGGGTGAGGCCATGTTATTGCAATACAGTATGTAACACAAATGCAATAGCTTGTCATAAAAGCAAGATGGCAAGTTATAACCGTAATTAAACTAAGCAACTGTTCTATCTTCATGCAGCATATATTCACTTTGAGGGCATCTTACAACTGTTCCCACATGAGTGATTTATAGATTATCATGACAGGATATGCAATCAATAACTTTAAGATAGTTAACTCCACATCAGCTACATAAATTCATCCATTAACCGTTCAGAAACGTCCTGTTGCATTCTACATATCGTCCCTTCTTCTTGAGTCTTTCCATCATTGTCTGACTCCGGTTTGAACATAAAAGGCTGAACAGTTTCTGACATTTTCAGCGAGTCTGAGGTAATTGGCGCTTCGTATGAGCAGAAGCTCATTTGCATTTAAAGGGACACACACAAAAACGGAGCGTTTTTGCTCACCCTCAAAAAGTGACAAATTTAGCATGCTTTGGGGTATTTTGAGCTAAAACTTCACAGCCACATTCTGGAGACATGAGAGACTTATTTTACATCTTGTAAAAGTGGCATTATATGACCCTTTTAATAATAATCTGTATTTATAATTGCCTATTTAATAATCCTTAAGAAGACTTCAGTGCAATTGTTAAAATCACTTAATCATATCAATAAATGGACTTTATTTATTTATCACACATTTTACTCACTTGACCAAATTTTTTGACAACCCTAAACTAAATATTTAAACCATCAGATAGCAGTAATGTGCACCTTGTAGAAAAGCTCGTTTGTATTGATTCTCATGTTAAAAACAAATCTTTCTAACTCGAAGAAAAAAAGAACTCCCACAACTCAAAACATGTTTCAACATCGATTCAAACTTTATACTATTAACTTTATTATTCAGCTTGGTTGGTTCTATCTTCTAAATAATGCTGCCTTCACGTGCTATCGGAAATTTGATAATTCCCACTTCTGAAGTCGTGATTACAAGCTCATTACATTCAACTTTCGAAACTGGAGAGCGTTCATGTGCAATTTTTACCAAGGAAACTCGTATTTACGATAATTCCGAGAGCACGTGAAGGCAGCAAAACAAACAGCTTACCTCAGGCACCGCACCCCGCGAAATGAGAGGCACAGCGCGCGGGAATGAGGTTCTCGTCTCTTAAAGTGACAGCATCATTATTACATAATTATCTTTACATAACATCTGTCCTTACAATTACAGTTACAGTTATGACTCAGATACTTTCTTAACTACAGTCATTATGTCATTATGCATAAATTGTGGTGATTTAGTGCCTCCAGTTAAAGAATTATTGTGTTAGTGAAATATTTTATTCACCATGAAAGACATGAGCAGTTTTTAAACAAGGCTGAATCATTCACTGAAGGTGTTTGCTGCACATTCCATCTTCATTACTTGTTCCTGATTAGGTTAACAAACACCAACTTAACAAACACTTTTCATGTCTTTTTCCCCCTGGGTTATTCATACATTGTTGTGTACAGTGTGAATGGCGGTTTTAATGTTGTGGTAATTGTTGGAGTGGTTTAATTTTTATTATGTCACTTTAGGCCCCATTAACCTCAGAGAGACAACATATCAGTGTATCAGAAAAACATTTTGAAATACAATAACTGTTTTTATATATTTTAAGAAAATGACTTGTTTATATATCTTTCCACAGACCCACAGGGGTCTAAACTAACAGATGAAAAACAACTTGTCATTCAGTAATGGGCTTATAAAAATAAATATGAAAAACTAGGGAATCAGAGAGTTGTGCCTACAATGGGTTTTTCTTTTGGTACATGTATGTTTGAGGCTCAATATTAGCCATTTCTTTCATATGCCCTGCTCCTTATTATAGAAATCCTCATTGACAGCTCTGCGGTTGAGAATTTAGTTGAGAAGTTACTGTCTTGTTAATGAGGTAGTTCAAACGTTCTGCACTCATTACTCCTCCTTTCACATCATTACAACAAATGAGACCAACCTTAATTTAAGTCACGCTTTAAAGATTGCACTCAGGCTTTATTTGAATAAGCTGTTCAAATTACCATGTGAGATTCATCCTCAACACTAAACTTTCTGTCATGATACAGGACATTCTTCACACTCTTCAGCTCTGAGCTGTGGATGGGGTGGAGATGAAGATGTGAATATATACACCAAGGTTGCTGAGTAGAAAAACATCTGTGAGTGAAGGAAGGGTTGCCTCCAGACTGAAGTTCAAGTTGTTCAGGTGCAGTTAGGTGCAGGTGCAGTCTGTCCAAATATCAACATACTCTTCAAGTAAATTCAAGGACAAGAACTGCAAACATGTAAGTATTCTATTCTAGTTATTTATTATGTGTAGGCTATATATTCCATTCTATTTCTATTCTTTTGTGTTTGTGATCTAGTTTAATTTTTCACATAATCCTAATTTTCCTAGACTACAGATGATTTTTTTAGACTTAAAGCTCGTTCACACCAAGATCGATAACTATAAAGATAACTATATTAGCATCCACACCAACGTACAATATCGTTCTGTTTATTCTAAGTGTGTTATTGTCTGTCACTTTAAATATTCAATCTCATTACAGCAGGATGGATTCTGATTGGCTGTCAATGTTTTTATTGTTCATCAGCTGGATAAAATCATTTTGAAAGTGATTCCAAAGATATCGTCTCTCTGTGCCATTATAGGGATGGTGTGAACTCTGCTATTCTTTTATATTGTGAACTTTTTTTCAGATCTTTATCATAATTTTTATAGTTTTTTTTTCCTTGGTGTGAATGGGCCTTTAGGAAATCCAGAAACATCTTTAGCACTATCTTCTTCTCCACAGTGTTATGCAATTAATTCAGCTTGTATAAGTACAAAAATGTCAATTCCATTTAAAAGTATTTTTGTACATAATTATTGCTTTAAGAATAAAGTTTGAAAATTTTCTTTCTTCCTCTCAGGGGTCCACGTGTAGAAGTGAACGGTAAGAGCAATATATCTTAATACTGCAGACAGTGTATAGTAAATAATATTAAGGTCTGATTGTCATTATGATGCATTGACAAAGTTTACTTATATACTATTGTATAAGTATTGCAAAATACATTTGCACTACTATTGTAAGAAACAAAATGTTTTAACAATATCTAAATCTGCTAAATTTGGCGCAGTCTAATTCTGACTAAAGCCGAAAGTATACTTCAATTTTTTTTTTACAGTCAAACGCACAGCCCTGCAAATTATACTTCACTTGACTCGTATGCGTACACAGGCGTTCGACACATGCACATTGCAACAAATTGCAATACCCCTATGAGTTACAACCCATATAAACATCTTTATATTCTTTCATGCTAGAGTTGTACAAATGAGGGTACTTTCTAACCTCTTCACACAATCTTGTCTATGTAGGCCTCCATTGTCGCTGTAGCTTGCATGTGTTCCGGTCTGTTCTGTTTATGCAGTTTTTCTTTGACTACCTTGTAAATCAACGCCCCAGGGTGTGACGCCCCTTTCATCGCTGCTAGCAGCTTTAATTATCTGGTTATTTTTCAATAATTCTCATTATCATTGTAGGAATTTTCATTTTCGATAAATTTGTTCCAGAACATTTCTGGGATTTTTTGGTGTGACAACTTAAGGATGATTTCAAATGGTTGTTTTCTGGGATTATTCTGAATTTTATTCAGCTAATCATTTTTTATATATATATATATATAGCTTAAATGCAAAACAAGTAATTTGAATGTATGAATTATGCATAAAAGATTAATTAAACATAAGCCTCAGGGCCATGGTTGCCATCTTGTGGATAAACTAATTACTGCAAAAAAAAAAATAATTAATGCAAGGCTGTCACCTAAATTATGTTTAAAACAGATATTAATGTTTATTTTCAGTTTGTCATGCTAAACTTTCCTTGTATGCCTAATTGTTTAGATTCAGTACTGCAGGTACGTTCTATTGATCTCATCAGGACCAGGAAAGGACAGAATCGACAGGAGCATCACACAGATGCTTTCTTTAGCAATCATCTCATCGTCCGTAGAGGACAATGTTTCCAGATGTCTATTGAGCTGTCCAGACCTTTTGTTCCAAATAAAGACCAACTTCACCTGGAGCTGAGACTTGGTCAGTCATGGCTTTACTGTAGCAAACTATGATCTTGTTTACACCTAGCCATCTTGGATTACATGACCAAAATGATTTTTGTACATGTGTGTTTTGCAGGTAATGACATTCCAGTACACAAGGGCAGTTTTGTGATTGTTCCACTAGTGTCGGAATTCAAGAGAGATGCCTGGGAGGCAAAGATTGTTGAACAGGCAAAGACCACAATCAGACTGTCAGTTTACTCCCTTCCAACCGCTTGTATTGGACGGTACAAACTCAATGTGGTAACAAAGTGCCCAGCGGGAAAGGCCACTTCACCAGACACACCTGAAAATGACATTTACATGCTGTTCAACCCTTGGTGTAAAGGTATTATTTGAAGAGAGAGAAAATCAGGGGATAATGTGTGTGTGTCTATCATGACCTGAAACTAAGAAAATTAGGCTGAATCATGAAATAACAGAATGCACTTAAATGTTAATGAAGCTAATCCATTAAAATGTCAACTTTCTTTCTCTTTCTATTCTTAATAGACGACTCTGTGTACATGAAGGACGAAGCTGAGAGGAATGAATATGTACTCAATGATATGGGCAAACTCTACTATGGAACAGAGCAACAGATTGGTACTAGAACCTGGAATTTTGGTCAGGTAAAATTTCAAATTTCAAAAACGGAATGTATTCATTAGTTGTTTAAATCTATCAGTAAAATGTATAGGTTTCCTGTTAGTAGGGGACCCTATTAGAAGTGCTCCGTTTCTTATTCTTCTTCTCCAAAATGAATGACATTTTTGAGGGCCTAAACATGCTCAAACTCATGAAACTTTGCACACACATCAGAAGTGGTGAAAATGTACGTCTGATATGGGTTTCAGAATTCGGTGTGGCTAAATTTAAAAAATTCAACGAAGTGCCCCTCGCGCTACCTTTCACATACAGGTATGAAATTTGGAAGGCATATGTAACTGCATAATACCTACAAAAAAGTCTCTTGGAGCAAAATCTGAAAACCAACAGGAAGTCAGATATTTTGAATTTTCTTTGCAAAATATGGGCAGTTTTTGCTTTTTCCAGATGTTGTACTTTAACTCCTCCCAAAGCATTAATCAAATCAATGTCATATTTGGTCAGTCTAATCTATAGGCCTTTGTGACATTAAATTGCGAAGATCTTGAGTTTTTGTTGAACGTCATGTCTGTGGCCGCCTGGCAAAGTTTGATGTTTTGCCACGAAACAGGAAGTTGTTGTAACTCAGGCATACAATCAAAACTTCACGTTTGATAATAGTCCTGACCTGAAGACATCTACATGCCAATATTCAGTTATAGTCAAAGCGCCACCTGCTGGCAGCAGGAAGTGTGGCAAGTCAAAATGACTGCCATATTTCTCCTATATTTACCCACTTAAATGCATGTCACCCACTGTTCACTGTTTCCTAATGGTGCGTTCACACCGGACGCGAATGAAGCGGTAAGCGCGAGTGATTTACATGTTAAGTCAATGCAAAGACGCGAATTGACATCCTGCGGCGTGATTCGCGCGAATCGCACAAGTTGAAAAATCTGAACTTTGGCGAATTTTCGCGCCGCGTTAACCAATCAGGAGCTTGCTCTAGTAGTGACGTGACGTAGCGAGCTGAGGCAGAAATTCGAAACAACAATGGAGGACAAAATCATCGTCGCTGTACATCTTCATACATTTATAGAAACAGAAATAAAAAGGATCGTGTTTGAAAGAAAGTGAGTGAGGAGGTCGGACAATCTGATAAGTTGTAAAAAACGGTCTTTACTCAATTTGAGCTATATATATATATATATATATACATATTAAGACTACAAGCCAACTAAAGACGACCAATTGAGCTTATTCGCTGTAATTTACAATTATTTCCCCACTGACAAGTTGTGTTTATTCAGAGGAAGTGTGCAGAAAGCAGTGGGAGAGTCTGGGACACATAAAGGAGCGGGAGAGCCCCTCTCATGACGCGAATTCGCGTCTGTTGTGAAGGGATTTTCACGCGCGAATGAAGCGAGTAAACTCAAAATGTTCAAGCGTCCAACTACGCGCGAATAGCACGATTTATTCGCGCAAGTCACGTCTGGTGTGAACGCAGCATAAGGCCACCGGGTGATGGTTGGTGACCCTGGGTGTGACGCCCCTTTCATCGCTGCTTGCAGCTTTAATTATCTGGTTATTTTTCAATAATTCTCATTATCATTGTAGGAATTTTCATTTTCGATAAATTTGTTCCAGAACATTTCTGGGATTTTTTGGTGTGACAACTTAAGGATGATTTCAAATGGTTGTTTTCTGGGATTATTCTGAATTTTATTCAGCTAATCATTTTTATATATATATTTCAAATGAATTTGTCTTGTTTTAAGAAGGTTTATGTTATCCTTCCTGTAGCTCAGACAGTAGAGCATTGCATTAACAATGGGAAGATCATGGGTTTGACTCCCAGAGAATGAATGAATTGCAAAAATGTATAGCTTAAATGCAAAGCAAGTAATTTGAATAAAAGTGGCACTAAATGCATAAAATATTAATTAAACAGTAGATCAATACAAGACATGACTTGTCAGCTGATTACTGTTGTAACATTAAAACATGGTTGCAGAAAGACTAAATGGAACTTTGTCCAAAAACGTTCTGGGAACCGAAACTTGTTAGTTGGGATATGTTTCACTTTAGACATCTGATTTCCATGAAGTAGAAAACCTATTTTGCATTATATTCAAGACAACATTTCAAACTTTTATTTTCTGTAATGTGCTTGTTTCAATCTCCAACTTCTGTTCTGTGATTCTTAGTTTGATGAAGGAGTGTTGGCGGCGTGTTTCTTTGTGTTGGAGAAGAGTCGCACTCCTTGCTCAGGATGGGGAGACCCCATTAACATAGCCAGAGTGTTATCTGCCATGGTGAGTCTTGACTCTCTTTTTACCAACATCCACATTTTTCCATGCTTTGTTGTTGTTTAAGGACGTCTGATCAGGTCAGTGATAATCATTGAATTGTGAAGATGTGAGGCAGATAACATCATTTTGTCAATGTGTCAGGTTAATTCCAACGATGATCAAGGTGTGGTGATGGGTAACTGGAAAGATACCTATGAAGGAGGACTCTCTCCTACAGCCTGGAGTGGAAGCAGTGCCATCCTGAAACAGTACCACAACAGTGGAGGAGTACCTGTCAAATATGGACAGTGCTGGGTCTTCGCTGGAGTCACCAACACAAGTAATATTTTGAGCATTATTGACAGGGGCTACAAATTAACGTGAGGATAGAACCAACTTTCCTACAAGTGAAAAAAATGAAAATTATCCCATGATTTACTCACCCTCAAGCCATCCTAGCCATTTTCTTTCAAATGAACACAATCGGACATATATTTAAGAATATCCTGGCTCTTCCAAGCTTTATAATGGTAGTGAGTGGGGGACGAGATTTTGAAGCCCAAAACAAATGCATCCATCCGTCATAAAAATAATCCATATGGCTCCAGGGGGTTAATAAAGGCCTTCTGAAGTGAAGCAATGGGCTTTTGTAAGAAAAATATCTATATTTATAACCATACTAACTATGAACTATAAACTATAATAAATAACTAGTCCGGCAGACTGGTATATGGAAATGGGACCAGAGAGGTTGGGAATGAAATCTTAGGCACTTTATTTGTTGATGTTTCTCTCTTTTTTTTCCTCAGTGTTGCGGTGTTTTGGCATTCCCACACGTCCAGTCTCAAACTTTAGTTCTGCTCATGACACTGATGCTTCCTTGACAACAGATGTTTATTTAGACGAAAATCTTGAAGAGATTAAACACCTTAACCGTGATTCAATCTGGTAAGATGATTCTCTGTATTCACATTTCTTTGCGATGCTAAATATATATTTTTAATACTTTAAATTAGTTTTATATATATATATATATATATATATATATATATATATATATATATATATATATATATATATATATATATATTTCATTTTAATTGTATAGCTAAAGTAGTTTAATTTAAATTTAGGTAATTTAGTTTTTTGTTTGTCATTTTTATAAATTTTCTAAATGTCTATATAGTTTTTATTTATTTTTTTATTTCAGTTTTAGTTAAGTGCATCAATTTAAACTATGTGAAAATGGGAAATGTGGCAATTAGCTGAAATAAAATAAGTTTAACATTTTTTTATTATTTTATTTTAAGTAACTTTTTTACATTATCATGCATCATACAAGTGCAAGACACCTCAGGAAGCATTTGTCATTTCATAAAAGTTGTCGGTTCATTATTGTTTTAATAAATTGCCAACATTAAAGTTGCTGCTTTTTTCTCTGTAGGAACTTCCATGTGTGGAATGAGGCCTGGATGGCTCGTCCAGACCTGCCTTCTGGTTTTGGAGGTTGGCAGGTGGTTGATTCCACTCCTCAGGAGGGCAGTCAGGGCGTTTTCCGCTGCGGTCCCACCTCTGTTACTGCAGTCCGCAGCGGACAGGTCTACCTCAAATATGACACACCCTTCGTTTTCGCTGAAGTATGCTAATTACTTTCCTGTAATTTAAGATTCCATCATAAAGAGTTTCATATTTAGCGTATCTTCCTCATATTTCTAACTGTCGCTCATAATCTCACTACATATATTTATAATATGGTGTGGTAGTAGGCATGTGATAGTTTCAAATGTTCATGTTGCAATAATTGCTGAAGCTTTTATCACGGTATTAAAATGTGTTCTCGTACTATAACAGATTTAATAACTTTTCATCATCAGTTTATGTTAATAATGTTAACTAATGGAGCCTTATTGTAAAGTGTTATAGAACAATAATAAAGAATCAGGACATTTTCAATCTAGAGCATGTTGTAGTCCAGATTAAAATATAAAAATGTTTAAGTTTGAAAATAAAGAGTCTGTTAAGTCTTTAAGTATTCGGTACTGCAAAGAACATCATTGCGAATACAAAAATCTGAATGGCTGTTTACAACATTTAAATACTGTACAGAAACAGAAAGCTGCTTTGTTTACAGGGTTACTGGGGTAACCGCTGCGTTTATGCTGTTCCTTCAGCACCGGTTGATGGGAAAAGTACTCTTAAAATGCATTCTAAAAATCAAAATAATTCATAATAAATAATTATTTATGGTATTTTTGCCCACGATAACAATATTGTGCATGTTTATTATCGTGATATATCGTATTACTGTATACCGGCACATGTATATGTTTTAGTACTAAATATTTGTCTCTTTTTGTTGTAGGTGAACAGTGATAAGGTCTACTGGCAGCGCAAAAGTAACGGGACTTTCGCTGTGATTCGGGTTGACAAGAGCACAGTCGGTCACTGCATCAGCACCAAAGCTGTTGGTTCAGATAAACGCATAGATATCACACACCTCTACAAACACCCAGAAGGTGAAAACACACATTCAGTAATACTGTATGTCAATTGTGAACATGTTTGCACTTACAATTTTTTTCCACAAAACATTTCCAAAACATTTTATGTTGTTTGAATGAAATCAAAAAGCATTTGTGGGGGGATAAAAAAAAACTCTAAAAATTGCAGTTTGGTACTGAAGATTATTTGTCATGTTTTGGTCACATTATGATTATTTTGAAATTTAGTTGTGTCAGTATCAAATTCAAATGTATTTATAAAGCACAATTAAAAAACATTGTTGACATCAAAATATAAAACATAAAAATAAAGCTTTGTAAAAATAATAAAGTAACATTTTGCTATATCACATATCCTACAGCAGCATAACATAATTACTGATTAAAAACTATTAAAAAAAACATAACTTTAAGATTTTTGGTACTCTTTAAGGAGAAAATAGTCAGCAATGGCATTGACTTTGCACTTAGTAAAGCATATTAAAAACACCACACAGATTCCATCTCGTTTCCCCCTCATTCATCAGGTTCTTCGGAGGAGCGCACCGCTGTGGAAACGGCCTGCAGCTACGGCTCCAAACGGTCCATCTACTCTCCCACCAGCGCCAGTGATGTGTCTGTTGAAGTTGCCCTGGAGGGTGATGGACCGTGTGTTGGTCAGGACGCTGTTCTGTCCGTCCTTCTGAAGAACAGCAGCAGTGCAGCTCGCAGTGTGGATCTCTACAGCCAGGTGGCAGCCATGCGCAACTCTGAAGGCAACAAGACCTTCCTGAAGAAGGACAGGACCAGAGTTGAGCTCAAGCCCCATGAGGGTGAGATCAAAGCTCATATGAACATTACTTTAAAAACCTATATATAGAATATATAGAAATATATATATATAAAAAATTAACCGCAAATATAAAAATAAAAGCTAATCCAACATATTAATAAATACTATAATAGCATATAAATAATAATAAAGTAACACTGCTATAGTGTTGTATACTTGTAAAATAAGACTAAAACCAGTTTCATTTTATTTTAATTCCATTTAATTTAATAACTCATTTGAAACTTTTAAACAAATATTATTATTATTAATAATAATAAAATATAAACTTAAAAAAAAAACTTAGAAATGTTGCCTTGGTGACTAACTGAAATAATAAATACTGTAATAAATAATAAATAGTAAAATAGTATATAAATACTAAAATAACACAGGTATAGTGTTTTGTATTTGTAAAGTAAGACATAACCACATTAATTCTATTTTAATTCAATAACTGAGATGGTACTTGTAACTAAATTGTAATATTATTATTAATAAAATCTAAATATATGATAAACTTAAACAAAAAAACTTAAATGAAAATTAGAAATGTTGAAACTGAGATAAGTTGAAATACTAAAATTACTAAAACTACAAATGAAATAATTAAATATAGATATAAAAAATGACAATATAAAAATACAAGCTAATTATTTAAAAATAAATACTAAAATAGTATATTAACACTAGTATAATGGTGTATACTTGTAAAACAAAAAGACTAAACCAATTTAATTCTATTGAAATTCAATTCAATTCAATAACTCATGGTACTTGTAACCAAATATTATTAATATTTTTTTATTATTAATACAATATAAATAGTAGATGATAAACTTAAAAAAAAGTTAAGTTAAAGTTATGCTGCAATAAAATGAATTAAATTAATAATTTCTAATTAACTTAAACCTATATAGAAATATTTTTTTTTTAAAAATGACACAATTACTAAAATTAAAATTAAAAATGGAAAATATAAAAATAAAAGTAAATAAATACTATAATAGTATATAAATAATACTAAAATAACACTGGTTTAGTACTTGTAAATAAGACAAAACCAATTTAATTCTCTTTTAAATCAATTTAATTCAATAACTTGTATTTGTACCAATTATTATTAATTAGTGCTGTCAAATTGATTAATTGCATCTAACATACAAGTTTGTATATATTTATTTCATATATATATATATTTTTTTTTATATATTTTTTTTTTTTTTTTTTTTTTTTTTCCCCCTCCAAAACACATTGACCACAATTATTGGCACCCCTAGAATTTTTATATTTAGATTGAAATATCATAAAATATTGCCATTCATATTTAAATTTGTAGCACACCAGGGTGACTAGGAACATGAAATTGTCCAGCCATGACTTTTTGTTTCACAGAAAGACAAATATGAGGAAACACAAAGGCCACATTCCTTTAATCATCATAATCATTATATATATATATATATATATATATATATATATATATATATATATATATATATATATATATATATGTGTGTGTATATATATTATACATTTACAAACTTTTATGTTAGATGCGATGAATCAATATGTTAAATGTATTGTGAGTGTCAGTCCTGATTTAGTGTGAATGTGTTGTTGGTGTAGTCCGGTCTCTGGAGTGGAGTCTGCCCTACGAGGACTACAAGCACCAGCTGCAGGGTCAGTCAGCTCTGGTGCTCACGCTCTCTGGACGGGTCACTGAGACCAAACAAACTCTGGCCAAACAGTTCAACTTCAGACTGCGCACACCTGACCTCGTCATCACGGTGAGTTTGAGTGACTCCACTGCTCAGCTGATAATACTGTTGTGTTAATGCGGTTGTGTGTGATTTTCTCTCTCAGCCTGTATGTGATGCTGTGGTGGGCAAAGAGCTGAAAGTCAAAATCAGATTCCAGAACCCACTGCCCCGTGTGCTGAAGAACGTCATCTTCCGGATCGAGGGATTGGGAATGCAGCATGTCAGAACCATTCACTATGGGTGAGACTTTCATTCGCAGCGACTGAATCATGTTGACTGATGAAGTGGTTTTTATCATGTTGAACGTTCACAATGATTAATGAATAAAAATATCAGCTTTCTAAAGAAGATTAGTTTTAAAATCCTTGTCTCACAGCTTCTGAAGAATTTAAGAAAGAAATGTTTTACTGGTTTCTCTGATTTTAACTTCAATAGCAAAAATGTATTAGTTCACAAAAGTGTATCTGTGAATTGATTACATTTTGGCCACTAATGTATTTACAACATCGCTCAAAAATATAAAATAACCATCTCTCATCCTTTCTCTCAGTGATATCGCAGGCCAAGCCACGATGTCTCTGACAGAGACGTTTGTTCCCAAGCGGTCCGGCTCACAGAAGCTTCTAGCAACACTCGACTGTCCTCAGCTCACTCAGGTTCATGGAGTCGCAAACATCTTGGTCAAAGACCACTGAGACCTTCACTTCATCTAACGAAGAGCAAACATCCACATTCTCAAGACACTTAATGCACAGGCTTCATGTGTTTCTCTTAACCTACACCATTCAAACATGCTGCTTATTATCATGGAAGTTGTTTGATAAGATTTTGTAGAATTTTAGAGGGAGTGTGAATGTTTGTCACTGTCACATTTAAATCAGCCTCTGCTGGAAGATCTAACTAATATAACTAGAAGCTTATTGTAAAGTGTTACCGTAACATTTGTTGCTTTACGCCTGTTTTGTGCTGATTAAATAACCAAGCGTTTCTGGTCTCAATCTCTGTTGTTTTATTATTAAAAACAACAAAAACATGAAAACAAGTTATAAAAATATCATCCATAATGCTGCAGATTAACAGAATACATAAAAAGTTATGAATTGAAAAAAATGATTCACTACCAGAGTGCTTTATTTTCACTTAGGATACCTTTATGACAATAAATACTCTTGAGTAAATAGTGTTCTGCTCATTTTAATGAAATACAGTTATAAGAAAAGTATGGACTGAACAAAACGGCACTGAATAAAAAAAAAAAAAGGTAATTGCGACTTTTTATCTCACAATTCTGACTTTTTAACACGTTGTTGGGAGTTTATATCACAGTTCTGAAAAAAGAAATCAGAATGGCAAGATATAAACTTGCAGTTGCGAGAAAAAAAGTCCGAATTGCATTCTGACTATATCTCGTAATTCTGACTTTATGTCAAAGTTCAAATCTTGCAACTTTGACTTTCTTGCAATTGCATGTTTATATCTCGCAATTCTGACTTTTCTCGTAATTGACTTTTTCCTCACAACTGCATGTTTATATCAATTCTGACTTTATTTCTTGTAATTGTGGGTTTATATCTCACAATTCTGACTTTTTCTTGCAATTCTGACAACAAAAACAAGTTTTAAAAATATCCATAATGCTGTAGATTAACAGAATACAGTCATGAAATTAAAAAAAAAATCAGAGTGCTTTATTCTCACTCAGAAAACTTCTTTTATGACAATAAATACTCTTGAGTAAATAGTAAATAGTGTTCTGCACATTTTACTGAAATATTATAAGACAAGTATGGAAACTTGTTTCCACCACTGAATAAAAATTAAAAAAGGTAATTGTGACTTTTTATCTTAGAACTCTGACTTTTTTTCTCATAATTGCAAGTTATAAAGTCAGAATTGCGAGACAAACTTGCAGTTGCGAGAAAAAAGTCCGAATTGCATTCTTTATATCTTGCAATTCTGACTAAATCTGAGTCATTTATTGCAATTCTGACTTTATAACTCACAACTGCGTCAGAAAAAAGTCAGTATTGTGATTGTGACAAAAGTCGCAATTATCTTTTAAATGGTTTTATTCAATGGCAGAAACAATCTTCATAGAAAAGAGCTTCATTATGACTTTAAGACAGCCAGCTGTATTGTATGTGTCTTTCAGTTGAATCTTTTGTCCCAATGCTTACATTCTGGAAGTTTTGGTTTCCACTCCCCGTCTGGGCCACAGGTGATGAAACTCCGTCCAATGAGTATTAAACCAGGATCGCAGGCAATTGTCACTGTGTTCCCGAATTTATAGACAGACCTTAATCCCCTCATTCTTGATCCTCGTGGCACATGTGGGTGAGGACAGGCAATGTCTGAAAGGCACAGGAAACAGACTGTTAATTCATGTTTTCAAATTAAAAGTGTGTGGTAATAAAGTATTAAAACAATGAAGAAACATAAAGGGGCCACAGAAATATTTCACTAATATGCGTATAACAAAATGCACAATAAATATAAGCTATTCTTTGCCAAAAAAAAAGGAAAAGAAAAAAGAAATGATTCTGAACTGCCTGAAAGGAGTCTTCAGTAATTCCAGATTAATCATAAAATGCAAATTAATGTAATTTTTATCCAAAAGAGTTCACTCAATGAGTGAATGCATGATTTATTTTTGATGGTTTCACTAGAATTGGACTGGAATTAGGTCTTTTTTGGTTTTTGTGAAACTGTAAAAAAATAATAAAAAAAGAGCTTATTTTCAATTAAAATAATAAAATTAAACAATTAAGAGGTAAATAAAGTTACAAACACCAAAACATTTATAAAATACGGAAGAGTATTAGGGACCAAGCAATAATAAAAAAATAAAACCATCTCGAGATTAAAGTTGTTAAATTTCGAGAATAAACTCGTTAAATTATGAGAAAAAGGTTGAGATAAAATGTTGAGAATTAAGTCATTACATTACAAGAAAAAAGTCGTTAAATTACGAGAACAAATTTGTTAAATTATGAGAACAAATTTGTTAAATTATGAGAACAAATTTGTTAAATTATGAGAAAAATGTCATTAAATTTCGAGAAAAAAGTCTAGATAAAATGTTGAGAATAGTCATTAAATTACGAGAAAAAAGTTGTTAAATAACGAGAACAAATTCGTTAAATTATGAGAAAAATGTCATTAAATTTAGAGAAAAAAGTTGTTAAATTACGAGAACAAATTTGTTAAATTATGAGAAAAATGTCGTTAAATTTCGAGAAAAAAGTCGAGAAAATGTTGAGAATAAAGTCATTCAATTATGAGAAAAAAGTCGTTAAATTACGAGAACAAATTCGTTAAATTATGAGAAAAATGTCATTAAATTTCGAGAAAAAAGTTGTTAAATTACGAGAACAAATTTGTTAAATTATGAGAAAAATGACGTTAAATTTCGAGAAAAAACTCAAGAAAATGTTAAGAATAAAATCATTCAATTATGAGAAAAAAGTTGTTAAATTACGAGAACAAATTTGTTAAATTATGAGAAAAATGTCATTTAATTTCGAGAAAAAAGTTGAGATAAAATGTTGAGAATAAAGTCATTAAATTACGAGAAAAAAGTCGTTAAATAACGAGAACAAATTCGTTAAATTATGAGAAAAATGTCGTTAAATTTCGAGAAAAAAATTGTTAAATTACGAGAAAAAAATTTGTTAAATTATGAGAAAAATGTCATTAAATTTCGAGAAAAAAGTCAAGATAAAATGTTGAGAATAAAGTCATTCAATTATGAGAAAAAAGTCGTTAAATTACAAGAACAAATTCGTTAAATTATGAGAAAAATGTCATTAAATTTCGAGAAAAAAGTTGTTAAATTACGAGAACAAATTTGTTAAATTATGAGAAAAATGTCGTTAAATTTTGAGAAAAAACTCAAGAAAATGTTGAGAATAAAGTCATTCAATTATGAGAAAAAAGTTGTTAAATTACGAGAACAAATTTGTTAAATTATGAGAAAAATGTCATTTAATTTCGAGAAAAAAGTTGAGATAAAATGTTGAGAATAAAGTCATTAAATTACGAGAAAAAAGTCGTTAAATAACGAGAACAAATTCGTTAAATTATGAGAAAAATGTCGTTAAATTTCGAGAAAAAAATTGTTAAATTACGAGAAAAAATTTGTTAAATTATGAGAAAAATGTCATTAAATTTCGAGAAAAAAGTCAAGATAAAATGTTGAGAATAAAGTCATTCAATTATGAGAAAAAAGTCGTTAAATTACGAAGAACAAATTCGTTAAATTATGAGAAAAATGTCATTAAATTTCGAGAAAAAAGTCGTTAAATTACGAGAACAAATTTGTTAAATTATGAGAAAAATGACGTTAAATTTCGAGAAAAAAGTCAAGATAAAATGTTGAGAATAAAGTCATTCAATTATGAGAAAAAAGTTGTTAAATAACGAAAACAAATTTGTTAAATTACGAGAAAAATGTCGTTAAATTTCGAGAAAAAAGTCGAGATAAAATGATATATATGAAAAAACTTTATTGACTTTATTCTCAACATTTTATCTCAACTTTTTTCTTAAAATTTAACGATTTTTTTCTCGTAATTTAGCGAGTTTATTCTCAACATTTTATTTCGACTTTTTTCTCGAAATATAACGAGTTTTTTCTTGTAATTTAACGAGTTTTTTCTCGTAATTTAATGAGTTTATTCTCAACATTTTATTTCAACTTTTTTCTCGAAATTTAACGAGTTTTTTCTCGAAATTTAACAACTTTAATCTCAAAATGTTTTTATTTTTTTTATTATTGCTTGGCCCTAATCCTCTTCTGTAATAAAAGAAATGCGTAAATTTAAAGATAATATTTTATCAGACTGAAAATAATTTTTAGGCTCCGGGTCCTTTTGCCCCCCCAGAAGATGTGTTTTTCCGTGGGGAGGAGAGGAGAGGGTTAAAGTTTATCTGTACCTGTACACTCAGGAGGCGGGGCGCTCCAGGTGCCCTTCTGTGTGCAGTATATATCTCTCGCACCAATCATAGCGCCAGTACGGCAGTGATAGGACACCACGTGACCGAAGGGAACATGGTCATATATGGGGTCAAACATCTCAGCGCCCTTGACCTCTGGAGGTGGAGGACAGTGCACAGCTGCAAAACACACACTGTCATCAGTGATGGGAGTCGACTCCAAAAGAATCACTTCCTCGACTATGAATAGCTCTCAATTCAGGGTTGACTCGAGCATAGGAATCAACCTTTGTTTTGTTTCTAAAATAGTCATTTGGTTTGCAATTTTGTTATTTAATGCATTGAGATTCAGATATTTGAAATCAACTAATGAAAAAAATCTCAGAAAACCATCATACGTTCGCATGTAGGGTTCCTCCCGTCCCAGCCTCCATCTCGGCAGGTCCGTATTTGTGGGCCAATCAGCTCATACCTAATGAGAGCGATCAGAGAGCGATCAAACGAATCAAAGATGGATGAATGTCTAATGAGATCATGGCTCTGTTCCAAACACTAGTGAGCTGCCTTCACTATTATAAAAAAGCTTTTTGTTTCCATTTTAGTATTGAATACATTATAATTATAATCAACAATTCTTTTGCGTCACACTACAATTTTGATGTATTATTATTATTAATTTATTTCACCAAAGTCATTGCAGTGCATTTTAGGATTGTCAGCAGATACATGCAAAGCTGTCTTCAGATGTGCCTAAAATAAGGAATCGTAGACTCCTACCTCTTTATATACCTTAAAATTCTGCCTGTTTTGGCAGTCCACTAGCTTTTGGAGCAGAGCCCTTGTTTTAGTTCAGACAGTGTCGTGTGTAAATTTCATAAAGCACAAAGAGAACTTGCTGTATCTCACCCTTCTTGACAGATGGCTTTAGCTGTATGTCCGAATGACACGCCCGTGTACTCAAAGCGGCCATAGGAAATCTCTCCAGCAGATCCGCATTTTTTCCCTTTTGATATAAACATGTTGTTAGATTGTTCCAACACATCAGAAAAGTTAAGAATGTGCATTTTGTCTGGTATCCAGAACTGCCTCCTGTTAACTGTCTCCGAATATGAAAGCAGAAAGCAGGAGATGAAGTGAAGCACTGCAGAAAATGATTGTCTTCCTCAGTATTTTTGTCTTGTTTTCCAGTACAAACATCTAAACATTCTTAAATCAAGATGCATTTTCTTAAGAATCAAAATGATTGAAGATATTAAGTCTTGTTTTCTTAAAAACTATCAAAATGAAGTGAATCTTTGCTTAAAACAAGAAAAAATGTCTGCCAGTGGGAGGGAAAAATAAACTTGTTTTCCCTTTGAATTAAAGGCACAACATGTAAGATTTTTGCAGTAAAATATCCAAAAACCACTAGGCCAGTGTTATAGATTTTAGATGTTTCCAACTATTTATGTTAATAAATAATACTGTACATCGTGAGAAAATTGCAATTTTAACGTTTCCAGGAGTCGCCTGTCAATTGCGTCATACCCGCGTTACCCTCTTTTCCGGTTTTATTTTGTAGAAACCATGGAAACACCAAAGACGCTTTAATATTTACATGTTTTAATAGAAAAGGGAACACACACAAACTCCGCGCTCAAACTCGGCATCATCAAGATCTGCCTTTGTTTTGAACAGGCCTCTAGCAGCGAAAAAACTACATATTTTTATTTACACATTTTTCTGAGATTTTTTTCTCGTTTTTAGCATAATGTCACTTCATTTTGATACATTTTTCAGAAAACAAAACTTAGTAATTAAGTTATTTTGCTTCTCAAGTAAATGTATCTTGATTTAAGAATGTTTAGATATTTGTACTGAAAAACAAGACAGAAAATCAGTTTTGCAGTGTAGAATAAATGAGCAGGATTTATTTAATAATGTCAGTCTGACCAGCACAAATCCAACAAGTTATTATATCAAAGTGAATGCAATTAAAAAAAATTATAATATGATAAATGATTATATAATTAAATGAATAACAAAAAGATCCAGAAAATAAAAATGTATGGTTGCTCTCTTGAAGCTACACAAACACACACACACACACACACACACAGCTACTAAGAATCCTTGGATCCTTCAATATAATAAGTGGGAGCAAATGCAGTTAAAGGTCCTATGACATACGTTCACAATGGAGCTTCAGTTTTGTCCACTGGCCACCTTGACAGCGTATACTGTCACTCCCTCTGGCCCTGCGGTGTCCTATGCCGCATTTGTAACGAATGCGAGAACCAGATGGGTACTCTTTCAGATTCCAGGGGGACCAGTCTCTGAGCTCAAAGTTAGGGTGTGATGGAGCTGGACCACATTTACCTGTGAGAAAAAACAAAATGAGTTTAGGCGCTGACTCTTGCCTATATTATTCACTGATATCATCAACAGAAAGAATACTAAAGTTGGCCCTTCATGTGACCACAATGTATACTACTGTTTGAAACCGTTTCGACACATTAATGCACCTACCAGTAGCTGAAATCCTTTTAGGCTGACACTCAGGCAAGCCCTGCCATTGGCCGTCTGGTCCACATGTGACCTGTGGTGGGCCAATCAGATCAAAGCCCTCACTGCAGCTGACGTCCACAATGTCTTTGTATTTGTACAGAACTCTAGGTCCACGTATCCTTCCGTTTGCCACAGTAGGTGCTGAACAGTTGATCACTGATAATAAACAAGGGCAAAAGACACTCTTACTCCACAATGGCTTCATTTGACATGCAAGGTTTTAACATTTCTATTTGTTTAACAGGTTGTTTTTATCAGGATAAAATGACTCTAGGCACAATATTAAAGAAGATCATCACATTTAATTGGATACAATTCAATTTTCCCCAAAACATTCAATCATCTGTACTTACTTTGACACTTCGGCTCATTTGGGATCCATTTCTCGCTTGTGTCGCACATGAAATCTCCAGATCCGATGAATCCCTCATTGCAGGTGATGGATAAGGGGTCTCCCGGCACGTAAACAGACTTCAGCTCTTTCACTGTGCCACTTTTTCCCAATTCAGGAGTGGGACATGTTTCGAGAATGGGAAGTGGGACTAAAACTCTTGAGAACTGAACTTTTGAGATCATCGGCAAATGAAAGAAAAACAAGGAGAAAGACTGAAGTGATTATATACACAATACATTTAAAGAGGTCAATGTTTCTTAATGTTTTAAGATAACAGGACTTGATGTGTTATGAACACATACAAGAACTTTCAGGGCTCAAAACTCCAAAAAGAGCATTTATTGATTTATTGAGCATTATTCTTAAAAGAGCAGCATCAAAAAAACAGACCATGCAAAAGGACACTGACAACAGCTGACGTTGATATTTTACTGGTTTTACGTCAAATACAATGTCTACCAAATATCTGATGCCAATATCATATTAATGTCAAAGACCAACATTTTAGGTACGGTAACCAAAACCCAACAACGGATACTACACAATGTTAAATTCTAACATCATTAGACGTTGATATTTTCTGCTTTTAAGTCATGGTATTACATAACTAAAAGTTCAATATCTTTCAAACATCTCATGGCAACATCATATTAACGTCAAAGATCGACATTTTAGCAAAACCCAACATCTGCTAAATGTCATAATTTTATCATCCACAGTGGTAAATGATAAAGTAATGGAAATTCAATGTTTGTCCAATGTTGGAAGTTGACATAAATCCAACGCTGGGTTTTGACATCAACCCGATTTACATTTCCAGTCAAAATTCAACATCTGTCCAATGCTGGAGGTTGGCATCAAGCCAACGACGGGTTTTAAGGTCAACCTGATTTCACCAAAATTTAACAACTTTACAATATTTGAGCCCAACTTTGGGTTTTAACATTAACCTGATTTACATTTCCAATCAAAATTCAACATCTGTCCAATGCTGGAGGTTGGCATCAAGCCAATGGTGGGTTTTGATGTCACACGATTTTAAATTCCAAAATTCAATGTCTATCTAGTGTTGAAGGCTGGTGTCTGATTTACATTTCCATTTTCATTTCCAACCAAACTTCAAAGTCTATCCGATTTTGGAGGGTGACATCAAGCCAACGATGGGTTTTGACGTCAACCTGATTTCACCAAAATTTAACAACGTTCCAATATTGGAGTCCAACTTTGGGTTTTAACATCAACCTGATTTACATTTCCAATCAAAATTCAACGTCTATCAAGTGTTGAAGGTTGGTGTCAAGCCCACTGTGGGTTTTGACATCAACCTTATTTTCATTTTCATTTTCCATTCCATTTTTATTTCCAACCAAACTTCAATGTCTATCCAATGTTGGAGGTTGACATCAAGCCAACGTTGGGTTTTGACATCAACCTGATTTACATTTCCAATCAAAATTCAATGTCTATCTAGTTTTGTAGGTTGGTGTCAAGCCCACAATGGGTTTTGACATCAACCTTTTTTCATTTCATTTTCCATTCCATTTTTATTTCCAACCAAACTTCAATGTCTATCCAATGTTGGAGGTTGACATCAAGCCAACGTTCGGTTTTGACATCATCCTGATTTTCATTTCCAATCAAAATTCAATGTCTGTCCAATGCTGGAGGATGGTGTCAAGCCAATGGTGGGTTTTGATGTCAATACAATTTTGAATTCCAACCAAAATTCAACATCTATCTAGTGTTGAAGTTTGGTGTCTGATTTTCACTTCCATTTTCAATTCCATTTTCATTTCCAACCAAACTTCAAAGTCTATCCGATTTTGGAGGGTGACATCAAGCCAGTGTTGGGTTTTGACATCAACCTGATTTACATTTCGAATCAAAATTCAATGTCTATCTAGTGTTGAAGGTATGTGTCTGATTTTCATTTCAACTTTCCATTCCATTTTCATTTCCAACCAAACTTCAAAGTCTATCCAATTTTGGAGGGTGACATCAAGCCAATGTTGGGTTTTGACATCAACCTGATTTACATTTCCAATCAAAATTCAACGTCTATCTAGTTTTGTAGGTTGGTGTCAAACCCACAGTGGGTTTTGACATCAACCTTTTTTTCATTTTCATTTTCCATTCCATTTTTATTTCTAACCAAACTTCAATGTCTATCCAATGTTGGAGGTCGGCATCAAGCCAGTGTTGGGTTTTGACATCAACCTTATTTTCATTTTCCACTCCATTTTTATTTCCAACCAAACTTCAATGTTTATGCAATGTTGGAGGTTGGCATCAAGCCAGTGTTGGGTTTTGACATCAACCTGATTTCACCAAAACGTAACTAACATCTATACAATGTTTGAGTCCAACGTCTTTCTGACATTCAACTGAGATACAAGTTTAGAGCAAGAAACCACCTTTAGTGAGCAGCATGCATTAAGGGTTTTATCTGAAATCACATACTTTCTTGAGTAGGTACTTATTTTGAATAAGTAATTAATTAACGACTGCTAAAAAGTATGTTCTATATATTATGAATGTAATTCAGACATACTACATCCACCTTGCTGTCATTATCATGTGACCCACCATCTTACCAGAAGTAGTAGGTCATCCAGGGTCTTTTTGCAGACTCTTTTATGAGTATTGTGAATTTAGACATACTTCTTTTGTCACATACTGTTTTTTGCTACTATATAGTAGGGAAGTATACGATTTCAGATACAGCCCAAGTGTGAAAACAGCTTAAATTACCTTTAGGGTGACACTCAGGCAAGTTCAGCCATTGGCCATCTGGTCCACATGTGACCACTGACGAGCCAATCAGATCAAATCCCTCACTGCAGGTGATGGTTACAGTGTCTTGGACTGTGTACTGTGTCCTTTCTTCAGGATTAATCCATCTGTTTGCCACGTCAGGTGCTGAACAGATGATCTTTGACACTAAAACAGAAGAAAAAATAACAATTCATTGTGCCAATGAATGATGATGAATTACCAGTATTCACCACTAGAGGACGCCAGTTTACTTTCTACAAGTCCTATACAACCCACCTGTGATTTGAGTCAAACTTAATAGATTAAAGGGGATTTACTGCCACACAATCCTCTTACATCTAATGCACTGTACAGGTCTGTTGAAACGCTACTGCGTCATGCATTTTCATAGTTTGTGGTTTTTAGAAGATATAATTGCACTTCACGAGTGTGTAGTTGAGTGATAGCTAGAAAGTTTTGAGTGTTATAATTGTAAATCAAAGGGTTTTGATGAATTTAAAAAGTCAAAGGGTTAAACTCACCCTCACAGATGGGGTCTGTCCCATTCCAACCATATTCCACACACATACGGACTCTTTCTCCTCTCAAAACATATCTGCATGAGAAAACAATTACATGACAGAAAAATGACATAATGAAAGAGAAAAATTATTGGCCTGATCACTTTTTCTGCCTGCTCTAACCATGTTTTCACATATTCATGGACTTCAGACATGAAGAATGAAAATAAGGTTTCAGTACCCTTTATTACACATAGCAATGGCTTTATCACCGAATGATCGTCCTTCTTGACTGTATTGCCCATTCTCTATGTCACCCAGCGCATTGCACTTTGTCTCTGTGAAAATAAATGAGAAAATATGAAAAGGTTGAGTGCAATGAATAAATAATTGATATTTTAGAGACATAGATAAACAGATCCATCTCACTTTGGCAGATCATGTTCAACAGTGTCCAGCGTCCTTTTATACAGCGTGATATTCGACTTCCATCCGACTGCGAATAACCCAGAGAACATCTATAAGCCACTTTGTCCCCGTCATTGAACACTGATTTGTGAAGATATTTGTTGTCCAGCTGCTTGTCCGGATATTTGGTTGGTTCGCCACACTGATGTCTTTGAGACACTGAAACAGAGAGTTTCAAAGCACAAAAATGATAGTGATGAAAAATGCTGTCACATGATTAGGTAATGCCGATTATGTTAAGTATTATGCATGTTGGCTGCCGTACTAAAAAAAGAACATATATTCTTGCTACTGAATCACTTAATCATCAATATGTGACCCTGGACCACAAAACCAGTCGTAAGTCACACGGGTATATTTGTAGCAATAGCCAACAATACATGTATATGTCACAAATTATCAATTTTTCTTTTATGCCAAAAATCATTAGGATATTAAGTAAAGATCATGTTCCATGAAGATATTTTGTAAATTTCCTACTCTAAATATATCAAAAATTTATTTTTGTGAGTGGATAGATGAAGTGCTATGCAGGATATTTAAGACAATATTTGAAGAGTTCAAATGCAAAAGCCTCTAAGTGCAATCTGAAATTTTCTTCTAAAATGAGCATTTTTATCAAGCTCGTATGTTTAGGTTGAGTAATTTCACTTTAATGGCAATTAATAGGTCCTTTTCATTGTCATTAAAGTGAAATAACTGAACATAAAAATGCTCATTTTAGAAGAAAATTTCACATGGCATCTGAACTCTTCATTTGCTGATTAGACAGCAATACAGTTTGCCACATCTCAGACCTCAAATACATAAAATATTACCCATTATAGATATTTACCCCCCACACTACACTTTCTCATTGGATCTATGCAAATCCCATAGGTGACCTCTTTTGATCTCAAAAAGGTGAGTTCTCACTGAAAGGTGAGGAGTTTGCATCAATGAAGCTTAAATGACCTAAGGACTTCATTTGGACAACTTTAAAGGCAATTTTCTCAATATTTTGATTTTTTTGCACCCTCAGATTTTCAAATAGTTGTATTTCGGCCAAATATTGTCATATCTTAACAAAACATACATTATGGAAAGCTTATTTACTTACTTTCAGATGATGTATAAATCTCAATTTCAAAAAATGTACCTTATGACTGGTTTTGTGTTCCAGGGTCACATGATGTAAATACTGATAGTGTGTGTTAAAGGTCCTCTAAGCGATGTCACACGTTTTTAGGCCAAAACATTTTTTGTCACATACAGCAAACATCTCCTCACTATCCGCTAGCTGCCTGTCCCCTGAACACACTGTAAAAAAACGCGGTCTCTGTAGTCGCCACAAGCTCCAAAAACGGCAATAAAAACAAACTGGTGCAGCCTGGACCACTAAACATAATAAACACGCTCCAGCCAATAACCGACAAGAATGATTTTAAATGCGCATTCATGACTGTTTCAGGAAGCACGGAGGGGAGGGGAGGGGAGGAGGAGGAGGAGGAGGGAGAGTCTAGCTAGCCTCTGTTTTGTTTGACAACACTAAGAACGTCAACAGGAAGTTACTCCAGCCAGGATCACTTAGAGCACCTTTAAGTTCAATAACTCATTTCAAGTGTTTTGAGTGTGAATGTTATAGCAATGATCTGCAACTGGAAGATTATGCAATGCATGACTCTAGATGGCAGTAAATCTATTTTAAACATGTGGTTAAGAAAAAAAATCTCTAAGGTATGCATAAGAAAACACCTTCACCTACTAGACTTATAGCTGAAGCTTCAGGGATGCAAACAGGTAAGGGGGAAAAAAGGTGAGAGCATTGCGCAGGGCTTTGTCAAGCAAAAGTTATTTGCTTTACATGCTCATTTGTAGTTACTTTAAGGGATTTTTTCATTTATTTTTTATTACCCTATATGTAACATATTGTTGCAACATCTGACCAAAATAAACATTTGGTTAAAATCTCATGTTATAAAAGATGAAGTGCTATGCAGGATATTTAAGACAATATTTGCTGATTAGACAGCAATACAGTTTGCCACATCTCAGACCTCAAATACTTCAAATATTACCCATTATAGATATTTACCCCCCTAAACACACTTTCTCGTTGGATCTATGCAAATCCCATAGGTGACCTCTTTTGATCTCAAAAAGGTGAGTTCTCACTGAAAGGTGAGGAGTTTGCATCTATGAAGCTTAAATGACCTTATGTTTAACTTTATGCCTATTCATGAAGCTACAGAATCATCAAGTAGCCTTGAATATTGATAAAACTGTTTATACATGATTGATTAGCATATTTAAATGAGCTTAACCAGCTTATTGATCAAACAGGTGTCCATCAAACTTGACAGTTAAAGTTGTTCAAATATATTACCAGTAAAATTAAAATGATCTGTGAAAAATATACAGTTGCATTAATAAAGTGGCTGGAATAACGGTGCACCGTGTCAAACATTGAAACGTGATCCGTTAAATGAATACACAGCGTGCCACATCGAGCTCTCGCAGTGTCTAACGTTACAGCTTTAAAGTTGTTGATTCTAATGTTTTGTTAGACGTTAGACATTTAATGTAATCTTATATTGAAAAGATACTTACCTACAAAGTGCACAAACACAAGTATGAGTACATTCCCCCAAACAATCGCCATATTCACGGACATCTGCATACGAAGTGAAGAAGTCTGTATGCGTTCAAATTACACACTCGCAAAGTGTTTCTACGCCGGTGCGTCACGAAAGCTCAAACCCTCCCCTTATTCAGTGTAAATCCACATAAACACTTCTACATGCGCTATAGTTCTTGTAAAACAACAAAAAACGACTGACACATTCAAATAATATCAAAATTGTGTTTTAAAAAATAGCGTTTCTGAATGGAAGAAAACGCAGGTCGTGCTTTTGACCCTCTATGGCAAACCATTTTTTCCATTT
This sequence comes from Megalobrama amblycephala, assembly GCF_018812025.1. Lineage (NCBI taxonomy): Eukaryota > Metazoa > Chordata > Actinopteri > Cypriniformes > Xenocyprididae > Megalobrama > Megalobrama amblycephala. Next base: position 3,686,907 of record NC_063067.1, read on the forward strand.
GTCCTTTAAAACACCTTTTTTAACCAGCCTAATTAGCGACTAGCTTAAGTTTCTCTAGTATTGGGCTATATATTAATCAGATAGTAATATTAGTAGTGATTATTTGCAGCTATTTCCATTACTTACTAGTAGCTTATTTTCCCTTTCTGCCAAGTTTTGATTAGAAAAAGCAAATGAATAAGAGTTAAGTGATGAAAATATACCATCAGTGACTAATTGGAACAGATAGTCTACTAGTCATTACACAATCATGTACCATTAATGAATAAATCAATAATAGGCCTATGTAAATACATTATTAACAAGGAATAAATGTTAAAAATATACACATTGAATCACTTATACAGTACATTCAGGCTTCATAGAATGTGTTCCTCTGTACTCGATTAATGTTAGTGGCATACTTTCATCTACTGTGTGCGGTTTTAATTATACCACACAAATGCAGTCTCATTTTTATTTCATTTAATTAAATGCTTTGATTTTCTTCAGTAGCTACTGTGGTTCAGAACTGCTAAAGGTTATGCAAGATATCATTAAACAAGCTCATACACGTGTTTTTAATGTCTGTAGGATTTTTCATCCCTCGGTCATAAATCATAGATTGTTTCTTCATGGACTGAACTGAATCCATGTTCTCTTAAATTTTAAAATGTCAAAGGGAATTTTACTTTACTTGCAATAGCCTAAACATTCATGGTTATCTTTCGTAGTCCTTGAGAAATTTTGGTTTCAGAAACATCTCTGCAACAGACGAGATTGTTTATTATCGTCATCCTTGATCGAGCATTCCTATCAGAGGCACAAAATATTCCTAGTCATGTGATATGTATGTCCTGTTTCAGGACAAGGCCCAATGATATGGATGTTATTATTATTCTAACAACCTCTGCAATAGTTCCAGTAAAACAAGCAGGCGGTTTGAGGTGAGGCTGGTGAGACGGGTCAAAAAAAGATTCATGAATGCGCATTTGAGCAGGTTTTACAATCACGGACACCCCACCTTGAAAAAGACAATTGTTACTCCATATGCTGCGGGTGGAGCAGCGTTTTAATACATGGTGATGTCACAGTTTCTGTTGTCCAACCCTGACAGATCTTTTCCATCTTCAGAGTTTTGATGAATTCACTGTGGAGACAAAACGCGCAGCTTTAACTTTAATGTGTTTGACAAATGCCACCTTGTTTTGCCTAGAACGTGATTGGATCAAAATTGCAGGAAATAACAAACTGGAATGATTTTCCCAAGAATTCAGCATCCTCTAATCACTGTACTGATAAAAAAAAACTAAAAAAACTAAATGAAAATGTTTGTTTCACCATTTATCACATACTAAATTATTTTTAACAATATTTATGACTCACTACTTGTGATTGCGTGATGTTATTTCAGGGCAAGCTACAAATGTTCTACCATAAAAGGACAGCATTAGTTTTTCCCCAGAGCTGTGTGAACAAAACTGTCCAATGTTGTGGCCATGTTCAAGGCAATGGCTCAAACAACCCTCCCTTTTCCACATGGCAGACCAGTCTGAACCAGAGCTGTTTGTGCGACTGTGGGCACTATGTTTTTTGTTTTTGTTTTTGTACATAAAATATGCAAGAAACAGTTAAAAAACAAAGAACAAAAAGCAGAGAAATATACAAACTATACACATACACACACATATATATATATATATATATATATATATATATATATATATATATATATATACATGCATATACACACATACCTACATATTACATACAAAATGCAAGAGAGAAAAGATGAGTTTTAAGGCATGATTTAACCTCAGATAAACTGGAGGCCATTCTAATAGAATTGGGAAGATTGTTCCAGAGTGTGGGACCAGCCACTTCAAAAGCTTGATTAGCCCTTGTCTTTAGGTGGGTTCTGGAAATTAAAACATAAATCATTCCAGAACTTCAATCAGCCATTAACCAGAGCAAAAAGATGATTTTATATATATAAATGCATGCATGACTGCAATATTGCACATTTTAATTGCTAATATAATTAGATGACAGAAAAATTATTGGCATCATTAGGAAAAAATGTGTATTACAAATTACGTTGACATTAGTGGAGTTGCATTGGCATGGTTAAAAATTGTACTTATCTGACCATCAACAATTCGTAGCAGTAAATGAAGAGACATCATCATTCAGAACACAAGTTCAGTATGGAGTACCACAAGGCTCAGTACTAGGACCGTTGCTTTTCAGCCTGTACATGCTCCCCTTGGGAGATATCGCTGATGTTTAGCTCTTTGTGGCCTTTAGAAACATACCAATTCACAAAACTAACGGAAAGCATAGTTGATATATTAAAAAATTTGGATGACTAGTAATTTCCTACTAACAGAGGTTTTGATTGTTTGACCAAAAACCTCCACACATAGTAACCTATAATAATAATTGATTCACTTTATACAGTTTCTGAACCAAAATGAATCAACACTGAACTGATTTCAGCTGGACAATGACACTATTGTCTTTTTAGAGCTGCTTTAAAGCAAAATTTAACTATTTTTTCCATCATTGAATCATTATTTTCCTGTTTATCAATGTAAAGCTGCTTTGAAACAATATGTATTGTATAAAGCACTATAGAAATAAAGGTGGCTTGACTTGACAAATCATGTAAACTAAATAATGCATGCATGATTACTGAAATATTGCACATTTTGATTGCCAATATATTTAAATGACCGAAAAATGATGATTGACATCATTAAGAAAAACAAATTACGTTGGCATTAGTGGAATTGCATTGGCATGGTTCAAATCATACTTATCTGACAGTCAACAGTTCATCTCAGTAAATAAAGAGACATCATATCAATCACAAGTTCAGTATGGAGTACCACAAGGCTCAGTACTAGGACCGTTGCTTTTCAGCCTGTAAATGCTACCCTTTGGAGATATCGCTGATGTTTAGCTCTATATTTCTTTGTGGCCTTTAGAAACATACCAATTCACAAAACTAATGGAAAGCATAGTTGATATATTATAAAAAAATTGGATGACTAGTAATTTCCTACTAACAGAGGTTTTGATTGTTTGACCAAAAACCTCCACACATAGTAACCTATAATAATAATTGATTCACTTTATACAGTTTCTGAACCAAAATGAATCAACACTGAACTGATTTCAGCTGGACAATGACACTATTGTCTTTTTAGAGCTGCTTTGAAACAAAAATGTAACTATTTTTCCATCATTGAATCATTATTTTCCTGTTTATCACTGTAAAGCTGCTTTGAAACGATATGTATTGTATAAAGCATTATAGAAATAAAGGTGGCTTGACTTGACAAATCATGTAAACTAAATAATGCATGCATGATTACTGAAATATTGCACATTTTGATTGCCAATATATTTAAATGACCGAAAAATATGATTGACATCATTAAGAAAAACAAATTACGTTGGCATTAGTGGAATTGCTGCTTTCAAATCATACTTATCTGAAGTCACAGTTCATCTCAGTAATAAAGAGACATAACTACAAGTTCAGTTGGAGTCCACAAGGCTCATACTGACCGTTGCTTTTCAGCCTGTAAATGCTCCCTTTGGAGATTCGCTGATTTTAGCCTATATTTCTTTGTGGCCTTAGAAACATCAATTCACAAAACTAATGGAAAGCATAGTTGAATATTATAAAAAAATTGGATGACTGTAATTTCTACTAACAGAGGTTTTGATTGTTTGACCAAAAACCTCCACACATAGAACTAGAATAATAATTGTATTTATACAGTACTAACCAAAATGAATCAACACTGAACTATTTCAGCTGGAAATACACTATTGTCTTTTTAGAGCTGCTTTGAAACAAAAATGTAACTATTTTTCCATCATTGAATCATTATTTTCCTGTTTATCACTGTAAAGCTGCTTTGAAACGATATGTATTGTATAAAGCATTATAGAAATAAAGGTGGCTTGACTTAACAAATCATGTAAACCAAATAATGCATGCATGATTACCGAAATATTGCACATTTTGATTGCTAATATATTTAAATGACCGAAAAATGATGATTGGCATCATTAAGAAAAACAAATTACATTGGCATTAGTGGAATTGCATTGGCATGGTTCAAATCATACTTATCTGACAGTCAACAGTTCATCTCAGTAAATAAAGAGACATCATATCAATCACAAGTTCAGTATGGAGTACCACAAGGCTCAGTACTAGGACCGTTGCTTTTCACCCTGTAAATGCTCCCCTTAGGAGATATCGCTGATGTTTAGCTCTATATTTCTTTGTGGCCTTTAGAAACATACCAATTCACAAAACTAACAGAAAGCATAGTTGATATATTATAAAAAATTTGGATGACTAGTAATTTTCTACTAACAGAGGTTTTAGATGTTTTACCAAAAACCTCCACACATAGTAACCTAGAATAATATCCAACACTTGACGGCTGCATAATTGATTCACTTTATACAATATTTGAACCAAAATGAATAAACACTGAACTGATTTCAGCTGGACAATGACACTATTGTCTTTTTAGCGCTGCTTTAAAGCAAAATTGACCTAATATGTATTCATATATGCTAAATATTAAATGACAAAAAAAAAAAAGTATTTGCATCACAGACTGATTTATTACACAAGTATTATGACAAAAGTTTTAATCAATAGATTAGCATGACATTACATAGTTCGTCACCACTGATATTGATATTGTAATGCTATCATGTCACAATGAAACCAGAGCCCAAAACGTATTTTCTGTAACACTATTACATTCAAATAAAACACTCAGCTCTGAGGTAAATGTGTGTTTTTGCGTCTAAGAATCTGCAGTCTGACTCAGAGATCTGTTGTGTTGTTTAGACTTTGATTGGTTACACTTTGGTTGCGAAGCAAAGGCACTTACAAATCGGATAATATCCAATCATGCCAACACATTTATATTTGCAATAACAATTTATAAGCTGCAAGAAGCAACTACAATGCAGCCACTTTCCCTTGATAGGAACATGATCTTAACAGGCCATCAGAACATTCAACACATATTAAGAACATACTTCATGCATCCTAAAATTAGACCACATAAACTCAAATTAAATTATATGATATTTTACAATACACTTTAAGAACATCCTTCCAGATATGAGGCAAAATATCAGCGTGTATAAATATCTTTTCATAACAAATGATAAATCTAAATAACATTAAACATAAAAACTAATATAACAGTATGGCTTGCCATATTCTCAGTAGATCTTACAGATCCATTTGAAAAACTAAAAACTCAAGATAATTATATTTACCAGTTCTGTGTGTATGAAAGAACTGAATGAAGTTTTCCTTGCATATCAATTATTTATAGCAAGTTAAACAACCTGCTTTTCTATTAAAATAACTACCCTGATGTGCCTTTATAAAACTTATATAAAGTTTGATGAGAGAAAAACCGGCGGAACGTAAATTTCACATTAACTATATTCAATAAAACATTCAATTTCACATTCATTATATTCAACAAAACATTCTGCACAACATCAAAACCATAAGAAAGTCTATATGAGAAAATAACGACAGCAAGAACATCACAGACAGCTAAAAGTATGCCAAATATTTACACGATTCTTTAGTCAAATTTGGCCTGATTCAATCAGACACAAAACTAAGGCATTATTAAGAAGACGACGGCGCAAAATATATGCTACGACAACAAAAAGAGTGCTTGAATGTTCCCATCTAGATCCATTTCAGGAAGTGCTTTGTGTCTTTAAAGATTCTGAAGGGCCAATCAGCTTAACTGGCACAAGACACGCCCACTCAATCAGTTGAACTGTGCTCTAATTGGCCCCACAAGTTGCCAATCTGTTCAACAGTGGGAGTGAATCTCTGCATTAATTAATTATTTCAATCAATAACTTCTAATTGTAGCTGTTGGGATTTTACCGTACTTCCAAGCGCTTGTGTACGGATGAAGCTTGAGAAGAACGGATGAAGCTGCCGCTATTAAACGGCGTTCGCTCGTGTGTGTTACATAAAGCAGTGTTCATGCTGCTGATTTTGAGCGGGCGTCTGGAGTTGAATCATGTCTGGAGAAAACCTTTGAACACGTTTAATTTGTGACGGGTGTCACACAACTTGTGGCTTGTTTGTGTTCTCACTCTTGGATGGAGTCGGCCGGTCTGAAGCAGTTGAGCATTTCCTATAAGACAGAACACACAGGTTACTTTGTTTGCGTCACCACATAAACAACGCCACCTGTGTTTGATTCTGACATTAGCATGTAGCTAAAATACATATTATAAAAAACAAATATTTCCTACCAATTTGTAATTATGGAAAAAATAAAAATAATATACAGAGAGCATATTTTGTTGCCTACAATTTGACAGTAGGCAGATCAACAGGCTTCGAGAGAGACAACCTTTTCCACAAAACAGTAAACGGTGATATTTTATTTTTCAGGATTCTTTGATGAATAGAAATGTTAAAAGAACAGATTTTATTTGAAATAGAAATCTTTTGTAACATTATAAAATGTCTTTACTGTCACTTTTGATCAATTTAATAACTTTGCTGAATAAAAGTAGTAAATCTTACTGTTGTTGAATAGTGGTGTATCACAGTTTTCACATAAATATGAAGCAGCACAACTGTTTTCAACATTGATAATAATAATAAATGTTTCTTGAGCAGCAAATCAGCATATCACAATGATTTCTGAAAGATCATGTGACAGTGAAGACTGAATAATGATGCTGAAAATTCAGCTTTGATCACAGAAATAAATTACATTTTACAATATTATATATCAGAGACACCTTTCAGTGAGAACTCACCTTTTTGAGATTAAAATAAGTCACCTATGGGATTTGCATAGTGTGATGGAATTTTTGAACTAATTAATAATGAACTAACGTTTCTTTTCTTCTACAGGCCTAATAATAATCTAACTCTGAAATAGAGAAATAGTCACTAGGACTGAGTGTTGTGCTGGCTAGACAGCATCCTTCTCAGGATAAAAAAATAGTCTTTGAGGAATTGTTTCAACCTATTGAGTAATCTGAACTATTAACCCTGGGAGACATTTTTTGATGATCTTGTCATTCAGTTGTTCTAATCTAAATTTATGTGGGACAGAGGAACAGATGTTTTTCTTAAATCTAAACCAATCGTATTGAGACTGATGATAATGAGTAATAGATCATGCCATACTGACTGTGAAGTGTACCTGAAATCCTATAAAACCTGTTGTGGGGGTCTTACAAGGGTACTTTCAAGGGTAAATAAAGAACTGGTTGTTTCAGTAAGTATTGTACAGTGTTTCCTTCACTCTTTACTTTAAAAAATTATGTCTAATGGGTAATATTTTATGTATTTGTGGTCTGAGATTTGGCATACAGTATTGTCGTCTAATTAGCCAATATTGTCTTAAAGGTGCCCTAGATTCAAAAATTGAATTTATCTTGGCATAGTTGAATAACAAGAGTTCAGTACATGGAAATGACATACAGTGAGTCTCAAACACCATTGCTTTCTGTTTTATGTAAATCTCATTTGTTTAAAAGACCTCCAAAGAACAGGCGAATCTCAACATAACACCGACTGTTACGTAACAGTCGGGATCATTAATATGTACGCCCCCAATATTTGCATATGCCAGCTCATGATTGAGGCATTACACAAGCGCAGGACGTCTGGATGTGCACAGCTGAATCATCAGACTAGGTAAGCAAGAACAACAGCGAAAAATGGCAGATGGAGCAATAATAACTGACATGATCCATGATATCATGATATTTTTAGTGATATTTGTAAATTGTCTTTCTAAATGTTTCGTTAGCATGTTGCTAATGTACTGTTAAATGTGGTTAAAGTTACCATCGTTTCTTACTGTATTCACGGAGACAAGAGAGCCGTCGCTATTTTCAATTTTAAACACTTGCAGTCTGTATAATTCATAAACACAACTTCATTCTTTATAAATCTCTCCAACAGTGTGTAATGTTAGCTTTAGCCACGGAGCACAGCATCAAACTCATTCAGAATCAAATGTAAACATCCAAATAAATACTATAATTACGCGATTAGACATGCTGCATGACGAACACTTTGTAAAGATCCATTTTCAGGGTTATATTAGATGTGTGAACTTTGTTTATGTTGTTTAAGGCAAGCGCGAGCTCTTATGGCGTGGAGCACGAGAATTAAAGGGGCCGCAGCCTGAATCGACGCATTTATAATGATTCAAAAAATTAATAAAAAAAAATCTATGGGGTATTTTTAGCTGAAACTTCACAGACACATTCAGGGGACACCTTAGACTTATATTACATCTTTTAAAAACATGTTCTTCGGCACCTTTAAATATCATGCATAGCACTTCGTCTTTTATAACATAAGATTTTAACCAAATGTTTATTTTGGAAAAATGTTGCAACAGTATGTTATTTTTTTTCGTGAAAAAATAGTTTTGGACATAGAGGGTAATAAAAATATATGAAAAAATCCCTTAAAGTATGAGCATGTAAAGCAAATAACTTTTTTCCACCTTACCTGTTTGCATCCCTGATATATATATATATATATATATATATATATATATATACACACTGTTTAATATGTTCAAAGACTATAGATATAGAAAGATGGTTCACTCCTATTACTTATGAATGGGAGAAACTGCAACGTACAATATGGTACAATAAGTAAAAGAGCCAATCACTGATTGTTAAAGTCATTTCGTCACTGCAGCTGCCGTTAGAAGCTCCGGTTCCCATAGAAACCTGAGACTCGCACTTAGGACTGCACATGCGCATTGGCTCGTCTAGCCTGAGCATCGCTATTTGAGCATAAGAAACAACACTTATGGGACAGATCAAGTCAGATTTTGTTGCTGATTTGAAGTATGTTATTTAATTGTGAGTTCACCAAGCAGTTTGAGATTTCAGGATTCCCCCATTCAAATAGATAGGACTTGGTCTTGGATCCCCGAAATAGCTGCCTGGAGGCGTTGCAAATATGGCCGTCGAGTGAACAGACTTTCCTTGAAAGGTACTTTGGTAAGTTTTTTTTAAGCCATTTGGTTTTATGAGAACACAGGAAATGTCCTCCCTATTCAGTTGTCATAATATTTCACTATGCAAGTGAGGACATTTGGCCAAGCCTGTACACACACACACACTCACACGGCCAAAACTAACCCGGCTCTCATTCAGTTCCTCGTTCTCCTGTGCCTCAGGGAATCGTTTGGTAGATAAGACTGGAACGGTTGCTATCCGGGGCGGGCTGCCGACGCTGAAGAGGCGGGGCCGCTTGACTTGATCCTGACTAGACAGTGGCGTAAAGCTGTTTCTCCTCAGCAGAGTGGGCGGCAATTCTTGTCTTGTGCTTATCTGATAAAACACAAAGTAGGGATCACATATGAGGATGATGTCCTCGGACATATTCTAGGACATGTCTAGGACATATTACAATCAAAAATCAAAAGAAAAAAATAAGAAATTATATTTTAGTCGAAGAAAAAGCTAATTTTCAGTACTATTCAGATTTGAATACATTTGTGAAGTACAACTATAAGTATACAGTGTGGAAGTATCTACGTATTGAATTTAATTTATGAACATTTTAAATAAATAAATAAAACAAATTAATTAATAAAATAAATAGTAAATTAGCAAAATAAATTGCTACAGTACTTAAATCTTATTTAAAATAAATATATATTTATATATATATATATATATATATATATATATATATATATATATATATATATATATATATATATATATATATATATATATAAAAAAAATAGGCCAAGTTTTATTATTGAATTTACATTTTATTAATAGTTATTTTAATAATGAAACAACTTAAATCAAACATTTAAAATGTAATAATTTTTTTAAAATAAAAACGTAAATACACACATATATATATATATATATATATATATATATATATATATATATATATATATATATATATATGTGTGTGTGTGTGTGTGTGTGTGTTTATATATTTAAATCAATATATTTTTTACATTTTAAATGATTAATTAATTTAATTAATAGTAATAACCAAGTAATCATTTCTATATTAAAATAACGTAGATCAAAGTAAAAACTGAAATTTCAAAAATAAAATGTGAAATGTATTGATTTGAATTAATTAATTAATTAATTAATTAATTAATTAATAAAAATGCTCATATCCAGACAGTATGATTTTCACCTATAAATCTTCAGGGTGGATTGGAGAATGTCACAGTGTGTCAACATATTACATCAAACTCTGTTAGTTTGAAAGTTTTTCATGATTTGGGCCCTTAAAGAAAGTCAGAGCGGAAACTAAACATGTTGATGCACATACAGAGGTTAAATTAAAGCTCAGTCTGGCAGGGATACTCCCTGTGTTGTCTGTCCCAGACAAATAACAGCAGGCACTCTGCCGCCCATAATCACATGGAAAGAAATGGCATGCTGATCTCATCCACAACCGAGTAAAGAACAAAAACAAGCCAGAAATACCGAGAGAATCTCAGTGCTATATTGCCTCTCTGACCGCAGACCTGTGGTCAGTGTTTTTCAGCCTCACTGTGAGGGTGTCAAACTCACACCTACAGACTTACACTGCAAAACACACCACGATTTATGAGCGCACTGACTGTCAGCCTTTAGTTTTCCGTTAGAGGAACATGAAGAGTTCAAGAGGTTATTCTTGTTTGAGGCTTCTTTCAGCTGCTGATTTACTGAAGCTGTATTTGTGTTGCAGAGACCGCATGATCATAATCGCATATTATTCCAAAAATATCAAACAAAATAAACATGCAGAATCATTGTGAACACACAAAAAACCTTAGATGAAATGATGGTAAAACCAAACAATGTTCAAGAAAAAAAATTAATTTCCCTGAAGATGAGAAACAGCATAAACGGTTGTTAGTAATAACAGTGATGCTGCTTTAGCAAACAACAAAAATATCAAGTAAATGTTATATATTTGCTTACGAGCGGTCTGTCCCGGTGTGTGTTTACAGCTTCCACTTTCAGATCAAACATGTCAACTTTACAGCCTGTAACAGGGGAAAACACATTGAAAAATATGAGAATTTTGCTACAGTATTTAAATCTCATTAAAAAAATAAATAAAATAAATAAAATAATAAAAATAAAATTATATAAATATATATATATATATATATATATATATATATATATATAAAAATATGGCAGGCATATATATATTATAATATATAATATATAGTATATTATAAATATATTATATATATATATTAAAAAACATCATAAAACTATGGCAGTTTCTAATAATGTTATGATTAATAATTAATTGATTTAAATTGAATTAATCGATATTTTAATAATGAAACAATTAAAATCAAATATTTAAAATTGAATACAATTTTAAAAATGTAAAAAGTATTGATTTAAATAAAAAACATCTATCTATCCATCTATTTATCCATCTGTGTGTGTGTGTGTGTGTATATATATATTATTTTTTTAAAATAATTTTTAATTATTATTTCTTATTTTTTTCATCTTATTATTTCTTATTTTATTTAATATTAACATTAACTATCAAATTTATTAATAGTCATTTTAGTATGGAAAATTTAGATCAAATATTTAAAATGTAAATAAAAAATGAAATGTATTTATTTATTAATATATGTATGTATATGTATATTATTTACATTTTAAATATACATAAACATGTATATATACACATACATATTCATACATATTTTTTAATAATTTTTAATTCTTATTTCTTATTTAATTTATTTAAAATTAACTATTAATTTTTTAGATAGTTATTTTAATATGGAAGTGATTTAGATCAAATATTTAAAATGTTAATATACTAAAATTTAAAAAATAAAATGTGAAATGTACAAAACCATATCAGACAGACAGACAGATAATTTTTTTAGGTGTATGAGAATGTAAATCAAAACATACCATAAGCCACTGGGGTCAGCTTCAGGACCGCATGGAGGGGACACTTCAGATACGGCAAATCATCTGTACAACATGAGCACATTTCAATATGAGAAGATCTGCTGATTATAAACACATAATTGAGTCAATGTGGTCGTGAATGGAAGGGTTTCGCTCAGGAAAAATCACTTCTTTGGATGCTTATTACTCGAACACCAGCAGTCAGAAACAGACATCCTCGTGTTTCTCATTATCTGATTATGGTCATCAGTCAGTCACAAGAGCCCTGGTATGATTCGAGTGTGTGTTTGTGACGCACCAGCGCTCTTGTCCAGGAAGTAGGCGAGGAGGCAGCGCATGACGGCCTGGTGGCAGATGACCAGCACATTGCCTTGCCTCTCCAGCTCCATGATAACCGGCTCCAACCGCTGCACCAGGTCCTGATACGACTACGGCAAGAGAAAAGGGACATGAATGGCTTATGTATTGTTGACATTAAACGGAGACAGAAGTATTTTAATATTAAAAAAACTGCACACTGTAAGTTCAGTATCACTTCTTTTAGAGTTTGTTCACAATGTTTGGGGTCAGTAATATATTTTATTTGAAGAAATTAGAACTTTTATTCAGCAAGAATGCATTAAATTGATCAAAAGTGACAGTAAAGATATTTATAATGTTACAAATAATGTCTATTTCAAATAAATGCTGTTCTTTTGAACTTTCTATTTAGCAAAGAATCCTGAAAAAAAAAAATATAAGTTTCCACAAAAACTGATAATAATCAGAAATGCTTCTTGAGTATCAAATCATCATATCAGAATGATTTCTGAAGGATCATGTGACACTGAAGACTGGAGTAATGATGCTGAAAATTCAGCTTTGATCACAGGAATAAATTACATTTTACAATATATTTACATAGATAAGCGAATCTTTAAAAAAAATAATCTAAAAAAAACAACAGGAAATCATGAAAAATTATGTAAATTCATTAGCAAAAATTGAAGTCATAATGAAAAAAATCAATCTTCACTCAGAAAATGCTAGAAAAATTACAAAAAATGACAAGTAACTGAATTGAACATGAAATTTTGATGTGAAGAGACTCCAATAATCTGTGAGGGTTTTATGTACAACTTCAAAAATGATGTTTTACGGTGTCGTACCTCTCCTCCAGGGTATCTGTAATGGTACTTGTCCTGGTCTCTGAGGGAATATTCATCCGGGTACGTTTCCTTAATCTTTTCATATGTCATTTCCTCACAAATGCCCTGATACAGAACAAACGCACATTAAAAACACCAGTTAACAAACATTTCTCCATCATCAACTCAGATGTTTTGCAATAAGGTGACTTTGTTTTCTCTACTGGAATTAAAAACATATGGGTTACACTGATCTGGAAGCACACACTTCTATTGCACTCATGGCACAGGATTATACAGCTCGATTAGTTTTGGTGTGGTAAACTAGTTAAATATGATCCACCACCATTAAACATCTGACTCAAATGGACTAATTGCGTGTTAACAGAAAACACCTGTGTTTTATTACAGTAAATAATGCTGAAGAACAGCCCAGTGTTCATATGAAAACAGGAAGCGCTGCTTCTCTAATAAAAACTCACAGCGTCAATCTCGTTGAGTATTTTCCACTGCTCGTACGGGACGCCCAACTCCTCCGCCGTCTGGATGGTGCGTCTGAGCTGACTGGTCCACACCTTCAGGTCTGGGATCTTCTGGGTTTCCAGGAATCCACGCAAGGCTTTGGAAAACTGACACAGAGTGGGAAAGATGTTAACAAGCCTCCAAACATTTCTCACCTGTTTGTAGTAAAGGACTGAACCAGAGAATGCTTGGGTAAGGGGCGGGACATTTCCCAAACACACTCGAAGTGCTTGACCAATCACAACACACTGGTCCAGCTGACCAATCAGAGCACTTTTCAGAAGGAGGGGCTTCATAGAAACAGGAACTAAACGAGCGTTACTGACAGACTGGGAAGAGAGGAGCTGCAACAATGGAGAATATGAGGAAAATAATCAATTCAAGCAGGAAAACCTGTTCTAGTAGAGCACAAAAACAACATCAAGACTTTGTAAAAGGGCGTAATAGATCCCATTTAATCAAAATAACCTCCCCTCCCTCTTGCATCTCTTCTCTGATGATGTGTTTACTGGCGTGAGGGCGGGGCAATCTGTCACTCATATGAGATCCACCAATAGCAAACCACAACCGTCTAATCAATTCCACAAGGACAAAATCAAGCCCTACATTTGTTCTTGTTTGCAAAGCCTTTCCACTCCATACATCACAATAGAGAAGAAAAGACTATCGCAACTTCCGTTTCATGCCGAATTTAAAATACTTAAGACGTGTTTTATTCAGTATGTACATACAGTATGTACTAAAACTGGTTTGTGTCCCAAAATATCACTACATACCAATTAGAAGTCGACTGATATTGGATTTTGCTGATACAGTAATAATGTGTTTAGAGAAATGCAATAAATAGATTATTGTGCCAAAACTTGTAAAATCTGTATAATGAATAATGATCTAGTCTTTCTTTACTGTGACGAGGCGGCCACAATAATTTACATTGAATTAAATGCTAGATACAGTTTATTATGAAACCAAAATACCAATAATATCCAGAATAAAAAGATTTTATGCATAATATGGTACTTTTAATTATAAACAAGCCCTTACAATCTTCTACAACATATTACAATATGAAATCCATAAAGTAAACATTGTCATAATTCATCAAGAGTAGTTCATTAAAGTCATCAAAATTAACAATTCTTATTTTTTTATTATAAAAGATTTATGTGTATTTTTTACTTTGAATGTGCAGCACTCACATTTATTTATTTCAATCATCGTCTTTTGAAGTTTAATAATCACATTAACTGTGTCACAACTCCAGTTTTTCAGTCCCCAAATTGGTATATTTTCATTTTAAGGCTTTTTAATTACCAAATGCACACATTGTAAATAACTCTCAGTTTTGATGCATAACAAAACAAACATTCTTTTAAGGATCCGTATTCTACTCATCCATGAAGTGAAAGGAAGGAATACCTCTTTTCCTCTGGTGGAGAGCTCCGAGTCCCCGCCGATGCAGCCCTGGACGTTGTGCTGGCTCTCGCCGTGGCGGCAGAGGTAGATGGAGTGTTTCTGAACGTGAATATTCATGAGGTAGTAGACGATCTTACTCTGGATATAATCCTGAACACGGTTCACCAGGAAACGCTGACCCACATTAATCACCTGGATGAAGGACAGGTCTCTGAAACGGGCCGAAAAAGATCACCACATGAAATGGCTACCCAAACAGCACTAAACACACTGTTAAACATGTGTTTGTGGCCTAATGATTTAGTGACACAACAATTTGAACATGCTATATAATCTTAAGATTAAGATTCAGATGTTCTTAATTACCTACAATAATCCATTCTTGTTGTTTATGAAGTAGCCTGTTCATGATTATGAGCAATCTGGATCTAGGTGTTGTTATAGCAGATTATACTATTGATTTATTCATTTGTACATCATTAATATTAGCTTCTGCTATAAATGCAGCTGATGAACAATAAAAACACTGACAGCCAATCAGAATCCATCCTGCTTTAAAGAGCTCGAGCATTTAAAGTGACAGAGGACAAAACTACAGCGCGGTTATCATAAACAGAACGATGTCGTGCATTGTTGTGGACGCCAATATAGTTATCGTTCTTGGTGCGAACAGGCCTTTAAATTAAATTATATGAATACAGAGCTATCTGTAAATTTGCTGGCAAAAATGCTATTGTTAACTAAACAACTTTTGATAATTAAGGGGAGACACTACAGGCAAAAACACAGTTTTTTCAGGCACCTGTCAATTTTGAGATTTTGCACTTTTTGGTTTTTTATAAAGTGTTTTTTTAGACTGGTGGAAAGAAAACATCCAAAATACACTTTTAAGTGTATATTTTATAGCACTTTATTTGCATCTATAGATTTCACTTACAGTAAATATTTTTAAAGGCCGTTTTCTCAAAATGAGTTTTTTCTGTTCTGAGTCAGAAATCTCCACTTCAGCAGAACTTACATACATCAAACTTTACAGCTTATTCCTATCTATATTCTGAAGGTTTTTATAGAGGGATTTATTGATATATAATTTGCCTGATTTTATACAACATTTTATTCCTAAAAAAATTGTGAAAATATTTTTTTCTGGCTGTTGATAGTATTTTCTGATTTATGGAGTGATAAAGATTCCCTCTGTATAAACCTCTGAATTTAATATGTCCAAAAAAAATTAAACGAGAACTGTGAACCTGACGTCATCCAATATTCAGATTTTTGTTCTAGAAGTATATGCAAATTAGCGCATATTTAATTAGATAATGCCTCATTTGCATATTTAAACATTACATTTTAGAAAACTTGTAATACAAAAAATGTTTGCAATTTTTAATGTAATCAATCACCTGGGGTAGTATGGTGATATCTATTGGTTAATTTTTTTTACCCTATTCACCTGGGGTGTCTCGCCTTAAAAAAAACTGAAATAAAATAAAATCCAAATTTTACATGCAAAATTTAGAAATGATGCCTTGGCATTTAACTGAAATAAAATGATTTCAAGTTAAAGTACTAAAATTGAAAACTGATACAGAAAAAAAGAGAGGAAAATAAATAGAAATATATATTAAATAAATAAATAAATAAATTTCATCACTGAAACTTGAACAGTTTTCAAGATGCTGTATTTAAAGGGACAGTTCACCCAAAAATTAATTTTCCAAAAAATTTTTTCCATACTATGGCAGTCAATGGGGTCCATCAGCTGTCTGTTTACACATATTCTTCAAAATATCTTCTTTTGTGTTCAACAGAAAAAATGAGAGTGAGTATGATTACAGAATTTTAATTTTCGGGTGAACTATCCCTTTAAGCACTTTTACAGTAGAGAATAAAAGATAATAAACATGTATGAAGTCAAAGACAGATCTAATGGCCTTGGCTCTGTCTGTAAACACTACAATGGGCTGAAGTTTCCCAAGCAAGATTATTCCACGATGAAGCCAAAAGCTACAGCTGAGGAATTACAGAAATGCCTGTGAGTGTCCAAACTATCCTTGTAGGTTTTTCAGAGATTCAAGGTTAATATTTAAATAGCCACATCATTTTAACATAATCTAATCTACTAGAAGGTATTTACAGGCATTTATGATATATTATTATCATCATTAAGCAAAACCACACGCTTACAAAATAAACTCAGCAAACTGAACTGAAACTGTACTGCTCTCTGCTGGAGGCTTTCTGACATAACAACAGAAAAGACATAGTGTTCACGTCACAGATGAAATGCTGAAAATTAATATCACCACATAGTTTCCCTGAAATTTTAAAATACAAAAAGAAGCAATAATTTAATTTAATCAAAAAACAAGAAAAAAATAAAAAGGAAAAGTCTCCTCAGAGATCAATCAGCTCCTAGATTATGTTTAGGAAAAATAATATGAAAATGTAATCTTACTTGTCATGTTCATCTGGGTCTAACGGCTGATATGTGACTTTGTAGCACTCGATTCTCTTCAGGAAATCCTCCATCACGCTCTCTCTGTGTCTCTCAGGATAATCAGGACTGGAAACCTTCACATCCTGTTCCCAAATTAATGATGTGTTATGACAGCGATGCCATGGTTTGACTCAAACACACTATCAACTTTATCATCAAGATTATAGCTTATGTATAGTTTACATGAAAACATGGTGGAATGTGTGTATATTTTAGTTGCCACTTTTAATTTGTTCAACATTTGTAATCAATAATCATTTGAAATAATCTTTGTGATGAATATATTTTTTAAATGTAAATATATTTCCATATAGTTTCAATTAATATGAGCTTATAAAAGCTGCTAAATTTTAATAAAATGACAACTCAACTTCACAAAAACATGTTAATCTACCCTCAATATCTTATGATAGCAGTGACAGGCAGATTAAAGGGTTAGTTCACCCGAAAATTAAAATTCTGTCATTTATTACTCTCCCTCATGCCGTTCCACACCCATAAGACCTTCATTCATCTTCGGAACACAAATTAAGATATTTTAGTTGAAATCCGATGGCTCCGTGAGGCCTTCATAGGAAGCAATGACATTTCCTCTCTCAAGATCCATTAATGTACTAAAAACATATTTAAATCGGTTCATGTGAGTACAGTGGCTCAATATTAATATTATAAAGCGATGAGAATATTTTTAATATATTTTTTAATATATTTTTAGTGCCAAAAAAAACAAAATAACGACTTATATAGTGATGGCCGATTTCAAAACACTGCTTCAGGAAGCTTCTGAGCGTTATGAATCAGCGTGTCGAATCAGCAGTTCGGAGTGCCAAAGTCACGTGATTTCAGCAGTTTGACACGCGATCTGAATCATGATTCGATACACTGATTCCTGAAGCTTCCTGAAGCAGTGTTTTGAAATCGGCCATCACTAAATAAGTCGTTATTTTGTTTTTTTGGCGCACCAAAAATATTCTCATCGCTTTATAATATTAATATTGAACCACTGTACTCACATGAACTGATTTAAATATGTTTTTAGTACATTAATGGATCTTGAGAGAGGAAATGTCATTGCTCCCTATGGAGGCCTCACTGAGCCATCGGATTTCAACAAAAATATCTTAATTTGTGTTCCGAAGATGAACGAAGGTCTTACGGGTGTGGAACGACATGAGGGTGAGTCATAAATGACATTATTTTCATTTTTGGGTGAACTAACCCTTTAATGAGGTATTAATGGCAGCATATGAATATTTTCTGCATCGACACTCACCAGTATGTTGGCAGCAATGACTTCTGGGTCGTCACAAAGTGACTCAACAAAAAACACCTGGAAACAAAAGCAAAAATAACCACATCAAAATAGGGCTGGGTTACATATGATACAATATTGATATTTAGCACAATATTTATTTACCATTAATGGGGAAGGAAATGTTTATATTAAATCAAATTGATATAAACTTTAGTTTAATCAAGCTTCTAAAATATAATAAAATGAAAATATAATAATTAATTTGCAACAAAACACTGCATTTTTATTTGAATCATCAAATATGATCCTGCACAATAGAACTGTATAAATGTAAAACATGGATGAAAAATATCTTGGTTGTAAAATATTTCTTTGAAATAATAATATTATTATTATTACTTTGAGAAGTACATGTTAGTATACAATTTCTTGAAGTTAAACAGAACTTTTATTTTGAAGGTTTGTCGTGAAGATCTTTTAGTTTCAGTGTGGATTTGATGATATAAAAAATAATATCATTATTATTACTTTGAGAAGTACATGTTAGAATACAGTGGTCATATATTTCTGTCATAATTTCTTGAAGTTAAACCGGACTTTTATTTTGACGGTTTGTCGTGAAGATCTTTCAGTCCTAGTTTCATTGTGGATTTGACAGTAGTTTTCTCAAATGAAACAGAGAAAAGCTTGTGAAGTCTCAGGAGATGCAGTTCATGTCATCACATATTGAGAAGGCTCTGGAAACACCACAAGCGTCACATGATGTGTGCGAGTTTGTGTATCAGACGAAACCGCGTCGTTCATTCACACAGGCGTGCGCAGAAATCACATAGCGACATGCACTGACTGGCTGTTGCCACGTTTATTTCTGCTGTGTGATAATCCATATTGAGTAAAAATGTCCAGAGCTTATCATTGTTAAAGACGTAAATATGATCGCAATCTCTATATGATATTGTTTATCACCCAGCCCTACATCAAAGACTGTACCCGCGTTTCTACAGGTTTCTATAAAGACCAAACTAAGCTGAAGGAGGTGCTTTATTGATCTCTGCATGCTCTGTTTCTCTCCAGTGTAACCTGACAACTGTGATATTACAAACAACTGCTAATATTTCATATTCACGGACGCTCTGACCTTATACGAGTTCCCCTGCGCAAAACTCAGGATGAGGTTCCTCCTCTCTCTGGTTGTGTTTGTGGCATCAAAAACCTGCCAGAGACAAGCGATCACATCACAGAATGAGAAATAAATCATCAATCATAATGAGAATATTATAGTAATTCATTTATGATATAACTGCCATTAGATAATAACAAAAATAATTATTTTATTAATTGTAATGACATTGATTTATATGCTCTTTTTTGACTGGTATATAGAATATAGTAAAAAAAAAAAAAAAAAAATGACAGCAAACATATTAATTAAGCATTTCTGATGAAAACGTGATAGCAGAAGAATAGAGAACATCTCAAATTAATCCAAACTGCATTCATGCTTCAAAGCCTTTGAAATTTAACTTCATGCAACCATTAAAAATCACTAAAACACCATCTGAATAAAAGAGAGCGAGTAAAAATGAAGAAGAAAAGTCAAGTTAAAAAGTGAAACGAAAAGATAAAGACATTTGATCTAATGCATGATGATCTAATCATGTTAATCCTCATCTGGCACAGTCATATTTTAGTATTATTTATATACTATTGTAGTATATATTAATCATTTGAAAAAGTTTTTCATCTAATATTTAGATTTTATATTATTTCAGCTTAATTTCAATTAACAAAAATGTTTTTTAGTTGTAGTTAGCAATAAAAGCACTGATCTGATGCCACTAATACTGTGAAACTACTCCATATTTATGCAACACAAATAACAATACATGTGAATAATATTTGATCTAACAGAGATGGAGAAATTATAGTTCCAGTATGTGAAATCCAAAGAGCAGAACTTACAGCGATCTGCCCTCCCTCCTCATTCAGATACGATTTCACATCCTGTAGAGCCACGATGGCACACTGTCTGAGAGGAAAACACATCATCAGAGCAGAACTGCAATAATCACATTACACTCAACAGGATCAGTAGATGATGCTGACTCAATTCACACACAACCATCTGAGGAACCACTTTTTGTCAAATCATTTAAAGAGGACCTATTATTTCAGGTTCATCTTTCTTTAGTGTGTAATGTTGCTGTTTGAGCATGAAAAACGTCTGCAAAGTTACAAAGTCCCTCCAGCAGGAGTTATTCTCTATATATGAGTTTACATGCACCCTCATAATGAGATTTTGGCAATATTGTGATTAAACTTCACCTTCGATCAAACTAAGCTCATAATCGTAGTAAGCATAATCGCATTAAACTATGTGGCGTACACTGATTTTACTCTCAATAAACAAGCATGTAAACACCTTGATCGCATTATTCCCGCTCTGACCAAAGTGTGCATGCCCTCGGCTCTACACAGATGCTGTGTGTCGTTCACACAACTTCATGAATTAACTCTGTGACATTATTCTGAAGGTTTCTCTTCTCCAAATCGCTGAACAATGTCAACACAACTCTTTGCTCTGTATCTACTAACTGCACGAGAGTCTCGCTGACATGTTTGAACACTCTTTTGTTTTTAATGCTTCACAACTGACATTACAAGTGGAATACTCAGAGTCAGACACACGAATTGTTAAGTTTTGATGTTACTGTCTACTGGTCAGGGACATAACCTGATTTATTACCTATTATGCCCCTTTTCACTAGATGTAATATAAGTCTCTGGTGTCCCCAGAATGTGTCTGTGAAGTTTCAGCTCAAAATACCCCACAGATCATTTATTATAGCTTGTCAAATTTGAGTGTGAGCAAAAACATGTCATTTTTGTGTGTGTCCCTTTAAATGCAAATGAGCTGCTGCTCCCGGCCCCCTTTCCAGAAGAGGGCGGAGCTTTAACAGCTCAACAAAAACAAAGCTGGAGAATCTCACGCAGCCAAAATGAGGATTGTCAGTAACGGTGTTCAGCCTTACATTGTTCAAACCGGAGTCGACACTGATGGAGAGACTCAGGAAGAAGTTACAACTTTTAGAATGAAACTGGACGTTTCTGAATGGTTAGTGGATAAATTTATGTAGTTGCTGTGGAGTTGATTCAACTCATCCACTAGCATGTGCCGTCATGTTCATCTTTTGTGTTGAAATGACCCTCGTTTGTGAATCAGTCCGGTGTAAAATGACGGCATGTCAACAACACTCTACTACAACAACTCTTCCTCTTCTCTAAAGCAGCCCAACATGGCCACACCCCCTTTGTTGTGTGTTCTCAGGGGCGGGGTTTATGTAAATTTTAGGGTTAGTGATGTCACCAACCCGGGAAGAAGTTCATTGTAGTCCCTACCAGCTGTTTGTTGTAGTCCTTAAAAAGTGATTTCTGTAAAAGAAAATATCTCCTTTGCATTGAACTTTGAGCGTCGTAACTTTGCAGATGATGTTTATGCTCAAACAGCAACATTACACACTAACTAAAGTTAAAAAAGTGAAATCATAATCAACCACCCATTTAATCAAGTCTTGCAAACATGGTTTAATTGCATTACCAGGTTACTGGTTTGCATTTAAACCAGTTATTTCAATAAGCTGATTTTCATGAGTTATCAGCGTATTGATGTGCATGTAAACATGTTCACTGTTAAATCTAAGAAAAATGTGTTTTTTGAACATTCAAGCATGAAAAACTATTCTAGTAGAGCCCAAAAACAAGACTTTGAAAAAGGCATTAAAAGGTCCCCAAACAAAGTTTGATGTGAATATTAGATGTAGTACAACTCAAAACTTCCTCCCCTGAACACTTCCTGAAATTGCTTCAGGCGAGAGATTCTGCAGCAGAAACATCCTCTTGTGTGTGAGGTCTTTGTTTAACGTTCGGCTGGTGTTTAACCTGTACACAGAACGGTGTGGATACTTACTTCCTGATTTTCATGGCCTCTTCATTGTCGTGACGGAAGAAATCGTAAGACTTGTACGACTGTACCGCCTCACGTCTATAAACGCCCAGGTTGAAAACTGACAGAAACACACAACTGTTACGAACACACAGGAAAAGTCTTTTTGGAAACGTTCATTCTGCTTATGCACACGCTGCACTTATATTGTCTGTCACTTTAAATGCTCAAGCTCTTGAAGCAGGATGGATTCTGATTGGCTGTCAATGTTTTTATAGTTCATCCGCTGGAAAAAATCATTCTGAAAGTAATTCCAGCGATATTGTTTCTCTGTGCAGTTATTGTTATAATTCTGGTGTGAACTCTGCTGTTCTTTTAAAGCTAGTATAATATTTAATATATACAGTAAAAATGTTAGTAATGTTAAATTAGGGATCCCACATCTTTTGAACAACTATTTTTCAATACTTTACTACAATTCTTCAGCAGGCCATTATTTCTGGATAAAGAGTCATTTCAAGATGATTGAAAAATTATTTTTTAAAATAACAATTTAAAAATTTCCTGATATTTTGTCCATTAGTTTCCCTTGACAGTTGGAATTCCGTAATAATTATAATGAATTCAAAAAGCTGAAAAATAACTGATTTAAAATAAAATTGGAATTCAGATTTTTAATGCATCCTGGTTCAATTTAAGAAATCATTTTAGTCTATCAACTCCCAGGAATAATTATATTTCGTTGGCAGAAGTATGTTGGAATTGAACAAGCACTTTTCCGTAAACTCACACTCTCACCTTTCGTAGGAACCCCGATCCAGTTGAGGTAGCGCGTCAGCTTCTTAGATATGTACGTCTTTCCTCTGGCGGGAAGGCCGATCAATACGATCACGGTGGGCGAGTTGGTCATGTACGACGCCCATGCTATGAAACAAAACAAACACATGATTCACTTCCAGCCATTTTCTTCTCAATGTAGCACAAATCAGTTTGATGACATCAGATGAACGTTCTGTTCTGGTCACCATATTTATACTCATAACACTTATATTATGATGGTGCTCATGCGAGACGTTCATGAGGATTTCACTGCACTGAAGGCACTAAGCTTTCATGCTGCTGAAGTTACTGACATTATTGCCTTATCAATTATGCATCAGAGTAGCTCGAGGCTTCTTGTATTTAATGATCATTACGTGTTCCTGAGAATGAAACAGCAACACTGCAAAACTCAGCATTTTTGTCTTGTTTTCTAGTTTCTAGAAACATTCTTAAATCATGATACATTTACTTGAGAAGCAAAATGTCCTAAGATATTAAAGGGGTGGTTGATTGTGATTTCACTTTTTAAACTTTAGTTAGTGTGTAATGTTGCTGTTTGATCATAAACAACATCTGCAAAGTTACGACGCTCAAAGTTCAATGCAAAGGAGATATTTTGTTTTAAAGAAATCACTGTTTAAGGACTACAACAAACGGCTGGTAGGGACTACAATGAACTTCTTTCTGGGTTGGTGACATCACAAACCCCAAAATTTACATAAACCCCGCCCCCAAGAACACTCAACAAAGGGGGCGTGGCCATGTTGTGCTGCTTTAGAGAAGAGGAAGAGTTGTTGTAGTAGAGTGTTGTTGATGCCGTCATTTTACACCGGACTGCTTCACAAACGAGGGTCAATTCAACACAAAAGATGAACATGACGGCACATGCTAGTGGATGAGTTGAATCAACTCCACAGCAACTACATAAATTTATCCACTAACCATTCAGAAACGTCCAGTTTCATTCTAAAAGTTGTAACTTCTTCCTGAGTCTCTCCATCAGTGTCGACTCCGGTTTGAACAATGTAAGGCTGAACACCGTTACTGACAATCCTCATTTTGGCTGCGTGAGATTCTCCAGCTTTGTTGTTGTTGAGCTGTTAAAGCTCCGCCCTCTTCTGGAAAGGGGGCGGGAGCAGCAGCTCATTTGCATTTAAAGGGACACACAAAAACAGTGTGTTTTTGCTCACACCCAAATGGGGCAAATTTGACAAGCTATAATAAATGATCTGTGGGGGATTTTGAGCTGAAACTTCACAGACACATTCTGGAGACACCAGAGACTTATTTTACATATTGTGAAAAGGGGCATAATAGGTCCTCTTTAAGCCTTGTTTTCTGATAAAAATGTTTCAAAATTATGTTTTTTTTTTGGCTTAAAACAAGAAAAAATGTCTGCCAATGGCATCAGAAAAAATAATTACATTTTCCCTTTGAATTAAGTTTATTATTCTGACCCCACTGGCATATTTTTATCTTGTTTTAAGCATAAATTCACTTAGTTTTTAAGCATTTTTCATAAAATAAGACCTAATATTTTAAGTCATTTTGCTTCTCAAGTAAACCTATCTTGATTTAAGAATGTTTAGATATTTGTACTGAAAAACAAGATAAAAGTACTGAGGAAGAACATTTTTTACATCCCAACCATGCATATTTCTGCAAA
This sequence comes from Megalobrama amblycephala, assembly GCF_018812025.1. Classification (NCBI taxonomy): domain Eukaryota; kingdom Metazoa; phylum Chordata; class Actinopteri; order Cypriniformes; family Xenocyprididae; genus Megalobrama; species Megalobrama amblycephala. Next base: position 3,712,143 of record NC_063067.1, read on the forward strand.
TCAGTGTTAATTTTAGTATTATTTACAGTATAGTATTATTTATTAACATTTTGAATGAGCTTTTTTTTTATATATATATATTTTCACTTTTCATTTTATTGTTTTTTAGCTTTAATTTTTATTTCAGTCTTAGTCATTTTAGTACTTCAACTTAATTTTTGTTTAACTTCAGTTTTAGTTTTTCATCTAATATTTTATTTTAGCTTTATTTCAATGAGCAAAATCTATTTTTAATAGTTTTAGTTAACAATAATCAATTATATATTTAAATTTTATGAAGAAATTGTGAGCGAAGCCACACTATCATGATGATAGTGTTGCTATAGGGTTACTAAGGAGTTCAGTATGATCGCTAGGGCGTTGCTAGGGCGTTCAGGGTGATTGCAATGCTTATTGGCCATGCACCAAGTCTTTAAGATTATTCTTGACTATTCATCAACATATTACTCTGCAGAAACAGGACCCGACACGCCATCCAACTGGGCTTTACATTCCATAAAAACACTGTCTGGACCCAAAGCTCAAATTCCAGATTCTCTTTCAGCTTGAACGAACATGTTAAAGCTCAACTCTCTGCTTTGGGTTTGAATGACAGACTCATTTAGTTAAACTACGGCTATTCTTGAAGTGCAAAGTTCCCAGACGGCCATCACAACCACTGCCAACTATAACAAAGGCTCTTTACAAACTATACAAGGATATATATTTTGTTTTTACTTTCATAACCACATTCAATACACTCTAACAAGCATTTATGATTCATTTTTTGTGAAGTTTTCATTCATTATAACATCTATTAATTGGGTAGTGACCAAAAGGTTACCAGTTTGAATCCCCACAAAGGTTGATCCACCATTGAGCACTTGATGAAGACATAAGGTACTAAAATTAGCACTAATAATAATAATAATAATAATAATAGCTCACAGCATTTCTTCTCATTGACTCTGGGCTCCGCCTTCTTGCTGTCATTTGAACTGTCCATGACTTTATATGCAGACTGACGATCTTGAAGGAGAGGTGTGAGGGGCAGCACAGGTCATCAGAGGTCATTAGCGGTCAGTCCACCTGCGCAGGTATTACACGACTCGAGATTAGATCATTAACGGCCTGGCATCATTTCAAATCTGCGGCTTTATTAGTCTCCGAAGCTGCATTTACTCACCCTGCTTCGGAGAGAACTCAAACGCACAGTGCATTTTCCATTCAAACTCTGTTAAAATGTTTTTCCTTTAAGAGCTCTGGAAATGAGATGATTAGATGTGACCGCTGCGTTTCAGGAAGTGTTTGTGTCTGGAGGTGCTCACGGCACAAGATCCAACCCATAGAAGAAGTAGAAATGCTAGAACGGCCATTAGCAAAGACGGAGTGACAGAATGGGCGGGGTTAGCGGCACGGATCTTGTCTGTGATTGGCCAGGCACGCTGTATTTAAATAATAACTGTTTTATCTTAACATTTAATTGTTTTTTTTGGTTTTGTTTTTTTCCAATTCAGTAATATTAATGTTTTTCAATATCATTATTCAGCTGCACAAAAATGTCCACAACGCTTCTAGGGGAAAAAATAAAAATAAAAAAACGTTTCGTGATATATAGATGAGGCTTTTAAAAATAATTTTGTTGTTGAGAATGGTGCGAATTTTTATTTGTATGTCAGGTATAAATAAACGAAATTAATGTTTTTATAATAATTATTTAAATTATAATGTCTCCAGTATGAGGATTCAGGTCGGAGAGCCGTAAAGCGCCCTCTGCAGGAAGAACATCTTTGTGACCATAGACATTATAATAAATAACTACATTTTGCCGCTCAACGGTCTGAACCAATCACTGTGAGGAAGACGTTGGGGGCGGGGTTTATTGTGCTAATCTGATTGGATACACTTAACATCAATCAGAAAGTGTGAGGCGTCTGTGAAGTGTTAAAATATAGCGGTTAATGATTATTTTATGAAATTAAAACATTGAAAACCTCAGGTTTTATGAATAATATTTCTTGTATAACGAGTAGGCTATCATGTTGTTTAGTCTAATATGATAAAAGACATTGTCAAGTCAAATCAAGTCACTTTTATTAATATAAAAGCCATAACCGCTACGATTTGGACTTACACATTTTTAGATTTTTTTTACCAAAATGTATAACTTTTCTGAACACCCCACAACATGAATGACATATTTTCCCATCTCAGGTATCAAATCCCTATTATTATCGGTCATTGTTTTAAGTTATGGTCACTATGGGAGCTCTCTGAATATTATTATAAAATGTATTTGTGATAAAATCAACATTTTCCTATTAATCAGATGTCCCTCACACTAATTCAGTAATTGCATATATAAAAGTTACATAAAATCTCACACTTTTGCTACTAAAGCCTGAAATGGGCACTTTTTGTGACAGAAACCTCATCATTTTTGATTCAGAATGTGAACTAAAATCAGTATTCTTATGATTGCTCTGAACATTTCAGACAGACTAATTTCAGATAGACTTATTTTGGCTTCTTACCAAAAAAATGATGCTTAAGCACAAATATGGAAAATGCTGTGACCTTTTCTAACATTATCCAGTCATGTCCTACTTGTTTTATTTATGCAATTTATGCAATAGCTTTGTGCACATTGTTTTATCTATTATTTACTTTTTAAAACAATAGACACTGCTTGCAGCGGGGACATTTTTATAGCTCAGAATTTTCCTGTGAATGATAAAATCATTCATTTGTGTATATACATATTTGAGGAGGAGAGCGGTAACGAAGATATATCTCAGTAACCAAGCCAGCAGCTCATAAATTTGCATCTCTTTCCTATAATGCAAATCCCTCAGCAGGCCCCGAAATGACTTTCGAAAGCCGCCCTGCGCTGGTCTTCATCTGCACTGACTGCCAAAGGAAATGTTTCTTTTGTGCTGCACACTTAGTCATTTATTTGCTAAATAAGGCCTCCTTCTGGCCAGACCCGAGCCATTGTGAAAACGCTCTGCTGTTTCTCAGGATATGCGAGATCTGCGGCTCTCAGATTCCTTTGCCTTGTATGGCTAAAGGCTCCAGACGGGAGGCTGACCTTATTGGCCGTTCAGGAACAGGGAGGTGTGGAGAAAAGCCTGAAAAACCAAACAAACTTCCCTTCAGCCCAGCAGACGAACAGACCCAACGCACACAGCTCGTCTCCACCTTTTTCTACGGGAAAACAAGGTACACTTACTCTAAGAACTTTTGGTTTTGTTAATGGTTAACAGATATAAGACAGTTTCAGTCTGAACCTCTGATGAGTGCTAGCAGAGAACATGCATTATAGTTTCAAAACAGTGATTTAATAGGATGTTTTACATTTGAAATATGTATAGTGTGAAATTATACATTTTATAATTCGACATCAAGATTTTGAGTTCAAATATTTATGTATAAGTGAAAGTATATCTCAAGTGTCACTATTTTTAGTCTTTACTGGCTTGATTTAATTGGCATTGTGGTGTGATAAATGAAATTGTTTTCAGTATAATATTCCATATAGAAGAATTACAAAAAAAAAATAAAAATGTTTTTGATGAATTATAGCATGTCACCGCAGGATGCTGCTGAAAAGTCATGTCAATTTCATGTCGACAGCATCTGTAACTATTATGATATAAGACTGGATGCATATATTGTGTTTTTTCATGCAATTTTTTCTTACAAGAGATTGAAAACATACTTCATCCATCATACTTGAGTCGATGGCATTGCTCTGTTGCATTGTGTATTTTCCTCCAGACTGCGATAAGTCGACTCTAATGAATTTAATCTCTTATCTCTTCCTTCTGCAGAACCAAACCCTGCGGTCAAAATGTCTGCGGCCAAGCGTGCCAAAGGAAAGACCACAAAGAAGCGCCCGCAGAGGGCCACTTCCAACGTCTTCGCCATGTTCGACCAATCACAGATCCAGGAGTTCAAGGAGGCCTTTAATATGATCGATCAGAACAGAGACGGCTTCATCGATAAGGAGGATCTACATGACATGTTGGCCTCTCTTGGTAATACATTTTATATAAATATATAATATATATATATATATATATATATATATATATATATATATATATATATATATATACATACACACACATATAAGTTCAGCCCAAAATAAAAATAAAATAATTAAATAATTAAATATTTATTTATTTATTTAAACACCTTCCAATGTCCGAAGACTTAAGAAAATGTACTGGCCATAAATATTTTTTTTTTTACCAGCCATGAAGCTGTTTTTGCTAAAAAAAAAAAAAAAAAAAAAAAAAAAGAAGCCAGATAAAGGGTTAGTTCACCCAAAAATTAAAATTCTGTCATTAATTATTCACCCTCATGTCGTTCCACACCCGTAAGACCTTCGTTAATCTTCGGAACGCAAATTAAGATATTTTTGTTGAAATCCGATGGCTCTGTGAGGCCTTTATAGCCAGCAATGACATTTCCTCTCTCAAGATCCATTAATGTACTAAAAACATATTTAAATCAGTTCATGTGAGTACAGTGGTTCAATATTAATATTATAAAGCAACAAGAATATTTTTGGTGCGCCAAAAAAAAATAAATAAATAACGACTTATATAGTGATGGCCGATTTCAAAACACTGCTTCAGGAAGCATTGGAGCATAATGAATCACCGGTTCAGAGCTCCAAAGTCACGTGATTTCAGCAGTTTGGCGGTTTGACACGTGATCCAAATCATGATTCGACACAAAAGATTCATAACGCTCCAAAGCAAAATAAAATGAAATGAAAATGAAACAAAAATATCTTAATTTGTGTTCTGAAGATTAAAGGGTTAGTTCACCCAAAAATGAAAATTATGTCATTAATGACTCACCCTCATGTCGTTCCAAACCCGTAAGACCTCCTATTTTTAAAATGGTGTGTAAGTGTGCATGTCCTAATCGCCAAAAACAACCATGGCGACGTAAAAGTGCATTACCAACGCCGACAGATGAAAGGATTCAATGGAATCAATTCAATGGAAAGGATTCCGGAAGAGAAGACAAATGCTGAATAAAGTCATATTTTTTGTTATTTTTGGACCAAAATGCTTCAAAAACTTCTAACTAACCCACTGATGTCACATGGACTACTTTGATGATGTTTTTATTACCTTTCTGGACATGGACAGTCTACCGTACATACATTTTCAATGGAGGGACAGAAAGCTCTCGGACTAAATCTAAAATATCTTAAACTGTGTTCCGAAGATGAACGGAGGTCTTACGGGTTTGGAACGACATGAGGGTGAGTCATTAATGACATTATTTTCATTTTTGGGTGAACTAACCCTTTAACAGGCACCAAAATTTTAGATACCAGTGAAAATTCACAACTTTCAGCTTACAGAAATTTAATAAAGTAATCAAATATAAAATAGCACTGCATAGTCGTCACTGAATAAATTAAACATAGATTAATCCTTATTATAGATACAAAATTTATTCAGTCAAGATCAGTGAGTGATTTTTCTTTGTCTTTTGTTGCTTTATTAACATTAAGGACAGACAGGTTTATTAGGCTGCTGTCACTTTAAGAGCTAATTCACGGATCCAATATACTGTTTATGTTCACTTGAGACATAACTGACTACGTTTACGAGGATATTTGCCATTACGGACATTTTCAAGTGCAATAAGACAGTTCAATTCAGTATTTGCGTGCTGTCACGGATTTCTGGGTGCGCTTCGGATGTTTGCACACAGAAACCTTCCCACACAGCGAGTAACGAAATGAGCTTCTTTTGTGTCTTCATGCGCTTGAATATTTTAATTGGCAAGGCTTAAAGTTTCGTGATGGTGCAGCACTGGCCCGTCAACTGTCCCGAACATCATTCATTGCATAATATTTCCTAAAAGAAAACTCTGAACTTCATGAAATTAGGTGAGCACATGCAATATATGATTCTAAATAAGCATGCAAAATTTTATGTTTTGTAAGATTCATCCAATTATTTATTTTTCCTTAATATTTTATTTATTTATTTATTTATTTAAAAAAAAAAAAGGCTTAATGTTTGTGTTGATTTTTGGGTGAAATATGGCTTTAGCATGTAAGATTAGGGTTTTTCCACCTAAATATATATATATATATATATATATATATATATATATATATATATATATATATATATATATTTTTAAATAGGCATTTTTCTCTTGGTTTTGGGCTGAAATATGACCTTATGTAAGATGAGGTTTTGTAAGAATCATCCAGTAATGTCTTTTTGCAGTAATATTTTGCAGGCCAAATAACATGCAAAATATCAACCATTTATCACCAACTGCACTGGAATGGATTCACCAACACAAATGAAACTTAGGCCAGGACAGTGAAGTTGATGTGAAGAGCAGGTTTAGTGTGTGCATTGGAGGGTTTACTGATGTGATTGTTTGATCCAGGGAAGGACCCGTCTGACGAGTACCTGGAGGGGATGATGAGTGAAGCTCCAGGCCCCATCAACTTCACTATGTTCCTCACCATGTTTGGAGAACGTCTGAACGGAACGGACCCTGAAGACGTCATTCGAAACGCCTTCACCTGCTTCGATGAAGATGCTTCTGGTACAGCGAGGACTTTAATCTATCAGACAAATAATGTGTTCAAGTGTTAATAAACTGCATTGCACCATCTCAAGCCAAATTAATACATTTTAATATATATTGGGGTATAATTATTCCCTCATAAAGGTTACAGGATTGACAGTTTAAAATGACATGACATTTTATTATAATCGTTCGTCTCTAACAGGTTTCATACATGAGGATCATCTTCGAGAGCTGCTGACCACCATGGGCGATCGTTTCACAGATGAAGAAGTGGACGAGCTCTTCCGCGAGGCGCCAATCGACAAGAAAGGAAACTTCAACTACGTAGAGTTCACTCGCATCCTCAAACACGGCGCCAAAGACAAGGATGACATGTAAAAACATGCATAAAACATTAATATCTACTGATATTGATGATCCAGATCAGTCTTCAACATCAAAACCTGGAAGAATAATTCGCCAGTGGTTCCTATTGGTTTTTATAATGGGGGTTTTCAATATACGAGTAAAATAAGGTCTGTGGTAAACATAACTTGGACTAAACAGATGTCTTTATATGGCAAGCCAAAAGGGTCAGAATTACGGTAAAGATGAATCACGTTTACATCCAAAAGGACTTATTTGACGGGGTTTAAGACCATTTTAGTGCCATCAAATACGCCCTCCTCATTCCAAACACCATAAAAAATGCACACCAATTGATAAAAACACCATGTACTTAACTATCAACGTTAAATTGGTCTGGTCTGACTCAGGCCATCATTGTCTGGGTAAGAACAGTTGTGGTTGTGGAAATCAGCGGGCATGGCTCATCATACTACATGGAAAACGGAGTAAAAAACGCATGCTATTTGTGCAATTAAAAAAGCGTTTTTTTACTGCGTCTCGTGTCAAGCCAAACGACCTAAAAAAACGGCACTTTTCACAAACACTAAAACAATTTGCGCACGTTTTTACGCCGTTTAGAACGTGGACGCCGTATTTGATGGCGCTAAAATCATCTTAAACGTTTTGATGTAAACGCGATTCAGCTACAGCGTAATTCTGACCTTTTTGACTTGCCATATCTTTAAGCGTTACGCTTTCATTCGTTCTACTGACCGCAAGGGTTGGGGAAAGTTACTTTTAAAATTAATGCATTATAATATTGCGTTACTCAATTTGCGTTAGTTACTTTTTATGGAAAGTAAATTACATTACCTGTGTGTTACTTTTTCTCATCTGGGCTGGGCTTGCTTGTTTGTTTTTTATAAACAAAAAAAGTTCTGTTTTTCACAAATGTAAAGGCTCTTTCACACCAAAAGTGAAACAAATAACCACACCTGGTTAATAAATTCACACCTGTACAGTAGAGGGCGCAGCTAAAACTGACCTTTCAGCTGTGCTGCCATTCTGGATTAAAGAAAAAAAGGATACAGGAGAAGAAAATTCACCACATTTACTTCAACAATAAAAACAAAAAATTAAACAATTGTGATGTTTAAAGGGGCTCTATGTAGGAATGACACCCAGTGTTCAAAATAGGTACTGCAGTCCAAATTCAAAATATTGTTTGGCCCGCCCCCTCCTTCAAAGACGCGGGTTGCCAGCAACAATAGGGAGCGCAATTCACACTGTAAGCTGATGAGTTGATTTATCTGTTTTAATATGCTGTTGTTCATAGAGATATTTAGATGGATTCAGAGGCTTTTTAGGTCAGGTAGAATGTGCGATTCTCTGACCCAGTTTGTTTGCTGGTTTCCATGTCTGCAATACGCAGTGTTTTCTGCCAACTGGCAAACTGTGATGTTGATATACTATTGGATAAACTGGCAGCACACGGTTTTGCACAAACCAAAACAAAGACAAACGTTCTGAACGCACATTTCAAAGTAGAATATCTGGCTGTAGCATTGATTTTCTGAGAAACAAGTAGGTGAACTTAGCATGTTTCCTAAATATCTGCAAACATATCGGGGTATTTTTATGCTTTATTAAAGTAAAGATCTTACATAGAGCCCCTTTAACTCAATATTGCTTAATAGTATGGTTGAACTGAACAATCAAAGGTCAGCAGCAAAAACAATAAAGTGAGATTAAATACATAAAGTATATTTGTGTAATTTAACATATTTAATCATTGCAGCTTCCTGAATTTGGATTTCACTGTTTTTATTCATTTTGCGGAATACTGAATCTGTTTTTGTGCAAGTGAGATGAGTAAATGCATGTTCACATTTAGTCTAGAATAACCATCATGTTCACTCAACACCTCTGCACTTACTCTCGATTTCTCTCAACATGGAGACAGAAGAGCTGTCAGTCAATACATGGGAAAATAAAGTAACTTGTGTTACTTATTTGAAAAAGTAACTCAGATATTTTGTTGTAAATTTAATAATTTAAGTAATTTAGTAATAACTTTACTAGTTACTTGAAAAAAAGTATCTGATTACTTAACTCGTGTTACTTTTAATGCGTTACCCCCAACATTTTAACCGCAAAAACGCAGACTAACTGCTCCTTAGTCTTCTGGGTTTTGATGTCATCTCTACAACACTCTATGAGAAACCACATTGACTAAAAACCACTATCATATATTTCACATTGTGGCAGCGAGTTTTGCATGGGCAAACATACTTCACATCATCAAGATCCAGTATTTGACCTGTTTTCTTTCTTTGTCTCTCCAGATAAAATCACCTGTGTAAGTTATAAGACTGAATCTACAGAAGACGAAAACAGTCCTTAACATGAAGATAAAGATATTAAGTTATCAAGAAGATATCAAAAAGCCTAATCTCCACAATATTGTTTTTTTCTGAACTTATCTATTGAGAATAAAGTTTGTACATTTCAGAATAAGTTCTATAAGAATCTGAATTAATCATTATTTGTTCTGCAAATGGATCCTCACGTATGCAAGCATCATTTTAAATAGAAATACAAAGATGTTTTTCCACTTTCTTCATTGTTTAGAAGTTTTGCTGCATCATGCAAAATTCAATATAAATAGGTCGATCCAGCTTTTAAAACAAAAAATTTAGATATTTTACACCAAAATTGGTAAAATATGAGCCAATATGTCATGGACTAACTGAGGAGAAAAAAAAACAAAAAACAAAAAAAAACCCCAAAACTTAGTTGTATAATCAAATTGGCTCTACAAGTCATTTAAACGTTTTTCTTTTTAAATATTGCCTATAGTTGAATCTTGTATAACTTAAAAAAACGAAGTTGCAATTGGTTAAATTATTTTGATGAGTTAAAGTAATGAAAAACATTTGTCATGACTTATTGATCATACATTTTTTTATAGTGCTGAACTATAAAAAATGAACATAAACAGTATAAAAGCAATGTAACCCAATGGGGCTCAAAGAACAAATACTCTATCCTTTATTCTGGTGTTCTTGTTAAATAAAACTTTATTTTGATTGTAAAAGAAATGTTCCCACAACAATCCTACAATCTACAGAGTGTAACATTGTATATCTATATTACTTTAAAACATGTCAGTTCTGAAAAATAATAACCATCACTGATAGATATCTATAGTAAATCTCTCTTTCTCTGGACTGTAAGGATGGGATTTTTGGGCCTTTTATGCATATTGGATTTACTGATCCAAGATCAGATTTCATGTGTTCATTATTATACCAATGCTCAAAAACAGAACCAAACCACACAGATAAATTCACCAGTGTTAAACAAGCTAAATTCTAGTTAATCTAGTTTATTTTGGCACTTTCCACAAAAAGGGTATGAAAAATGCTCAAAACTCTAATGAAGTTATTTTGTCTAAATATTCAGTGAAAGGAGGAGGTTAAACTTCAGAAGATGCTCAGACTGACAAACTACAATTTTCTATTAATTCTATAAGAGGTTTGAAATAAGTATTTGAAAAACTATATATATATATATATATATATATATATATATATATATATATATATATATATATATATATATATATAAATAATTGATTAATCTCGATTAATCATACACATAAATTTACAAACTTTTATGTCAGCTGTGATTAATCGATTTGACAGGACTTATGTGTGTATGTATGATTAATCGATTTGACAGCACTTATATGTGTGCATATGTATGATTAATTGTGATTAATCGATTTGACAGCACTTATATGTGTATATGATTTATCGATTTGACAGCACTTATGTGTGCATATGTATGATTAATCGATTTGAAAGCACCCATGTGTATACGATTAATCGATTTGACAGCACCTATGCGTGCATATGTATGATTAATTGTGATTAATCGATTTGACAGCACTTATATGTGTGCATATGTATGATTAATTGTGATTAATCGATTTGACAGCACTTATATGTGTATATGATTTATCATACAGCACTGTATGATTAATTGACAGCAGTGATACGATAATCGATTTGACAGCACTTATATGTGTGCATATGTATGATTAATTGTGATTAATCGATTTGACAGCACTTATATGTGTGCATATGTATGATTAATTGTGATTAATCGATTTGACAGCACTTATATGTGTATATGATTAATCGATTTGACAGCAATTATATGCGTGCTTGTGCATGATTAATTGTGATTAATCGATTTGACAGCACTTGTGTATATGATTAATCGATTTGACAGCACTTATATGTGTGCATATGTATGATTAATTGTGATTAATCGATTTGACAGCACTTATATGTGTATATGATTAATTGATTTGACAGCACTTATATGTGTGCATATGTATGATTAATTGTGATTAATCGATTTGACAGCACTTATATGTGTATATGATTAATCGATTTGACAGCAATTATATGCGTGCATGTGCATGATTAATTGTGATTAATCGATTTGACAGCACTTACGCGTATACGATTAATCGATTTGACAGCACTTATATGTGTGCATATGTATGATTAATCGATTTGACAGCACTTTTATGTGTGCATATGTATGATTAATCGATTTGACAGCACTTTTATATGTGCATATGTATGATTAATTGTGATTAATCGATTTGACAGCACTTATATGTGTATATGATTAATCGATTTGTCAGTACTTATATATGATTAATCGATTTGACAGCACTTGTGTGTATGATTAATTGCAATTAATGGTTTGACAGCACTTATATATGTGTGTGTATACACAAATACACACAATATATAATATATAGAGGCTTATAATATATATATTATATAATATATAGAGGCATCTGAAGTCATATATATATATATGTATGAAGACTTCAGATGCAAAAGCCTCTAAGTGCCGTCTGAAATTTTCTTCTAAAATGAGTACTTTTATGAAGCTCATATGTTTATGTTCAATTATTTCACCTTAATGGCAATAAAAAGGACCTATTAATTGCCATTAAAGTGAAATTATTGAACCTAAACATACGAGCTTGATAAAAATGCTAATTTTAGAAGAAAATATCAGACAGCACTTAGAGACTTTTGCATCTGATGTCTTCATATATACACACACACACTTTTTCATGAAATAATTTTGGCTACACTGCTAAATATTAAAATAATAAAAAAAATAAGGTCATTAAAATTTATATTTTTATCAAAAGCCTATTGAATTCAAAACATCTGAATTTTAAAACTGACAATTAAACACAAATTTGCAGCCTATTAATGGAAAGTGCCATTTACCACTAAAAGAGTTCATTTAACTCTGGTGATTCACTATAAACACACAAAAGTGCAAGAAACAACCTGATGGCTTGAACAAATACAAGATGACGTGCATGAAAGCATCCGTATCGGCCCTCTCCGTCTACAATATTTCTCTCCAAAGTTATCATAAGAACAATATGACAATGTGAAATACATTTGATTTGTGTCCATTAGCATCTGACACACACACAATTATAATAAAATAAATAAAAATATACAAAGGCAGGCGAGATGTCCATTGAAAGTCCATAAGTGTCAGTCCAGTTTAGCCCTATTAAGATTCGATGGGTTTGAGTTCATTGATACTCAGTCAAAAGCAAATAATCAATCCTTCCACAGGAACACAAAGGTTTGAAGACTCTGATATTGCTGACATGCATTGATCAGAAATTTGTGCTGAATATCAGTATCTGTTGGAAAAGCAGGTGAGGAAACTTGAGAACGGAAAAACAGACATCAAAGTTGAACACGATGAACAGGAAGAACGTAAAGTCAACGTTCACACGTCTGGACGATTGAGAAAACACTTCTCATCTATAACAAACAGTGACATAAGATGCTACTTTATTGCTCGAGTCAACTGTGTAAAACGTTTGATTAATCCGAGCATTCTGAGCTGGGATTGGTCCAGAAGTTATTGGTCAGATAATAAAAAAGCCAATATACAATCTGAATGTGAATGGTTCAACTCTGCTTAAATATTATTTTGTTTAATAATCAATATTTACCAATGACCATGAACAAAGACTAATGCTGCCTTCACGTGCTTTCGGAATTATCATAAATACGAGTTTCCTAGGTAAAAATTGCACATGAATGCCCTCACATTTTGAAACCTCACAGTAGACTGGGATTTTTATTTTGGGTCAAGAATTGAATTTTGAATGAGAAATGAACAATTTATGGTAATTATTGTATTCCATAAAAGCTGCACATTCCTTTGGTTTACATGCAATCTAACAATCTGTTAATTATCGGATTGACAGCTCAGTCGGATTGAATACTTTTCATGTAAACACGTACCTCGATCGACCTGAAATCCGATTAAAAGCTGTGATGTATAAAATCTGTTAAACAGGAAAATATTAGCCTTGTACTCGGGGTCTAAAATTAACACTCGCCAAGCACCAAAAGCGAGTAAAAATCGGTGTTGGCGAGTATATGAACTGGTCTCGATCGCAATTGGCCGGTAATATTTTTATGAATTCTAGCAAAGCAATGTTGTGAGAACGTGAACAGTTGATGGGCCATTGTTGTGTAGCCACAAAAGTTTAAACCTTGCCAAATGAAATATTCAAGCGCAAAACTACGCAAAACAGAACTCGATTCGTTACCCGCCGTGTGGGAAATTTTCTGCGCGCACAGAAAGCCGCGTATCAAGACAGTGCTCCAATACTGAATTGAACTCTCTTCCAGCGCTTGAAAATAACCGTATTAGCGAGTATCCTTGTAAACATGGTCAGTTATGTCTCAAGTGAACATAAACTGTTTAGGAAACGATTGCGTATCAGTATGTTGGATCTGTGCAGCTCTTAAAGTGACAGCAGCCTAATAAACGCCTGCTACTGTCTGTCCTTAATGTTAATCAAACAACAAAAGACAAAGAAAAATCACTCACTGCTCTTGACTGAATGAGATTTTTAACTACTGTATATGAGGTTTAATTTATGTTTAATTTATTCAGCAGTGTTATTTTACATTTGATTACTTTATTAAATTTCTGTACCTGAAAATTGTGAATTTTCACTGGTATCTAAAATTTGTCATAACTGCCTGTTTTTGCAAAAAACAGTTTCATGGCCGGTAAATTTTCTTAAGTCATCGGCCATTGGCAGGTGTGGCAAAAAGTTAGTTTCAGGCCCAGTTGTACACCAAACTAATTTCTCAATCGGATTCAAAATTAGTGTGATTGTTTGTATGTTTATTTACGTATTACTTTAAAGAAAAAACACTTCAGACATATTTTCATATATATGATCAAGGAAAAAAAACCTGCCATATCCGCTGAAATTTTGTTTGAACAGATGCAAACGAATGCTTGAAATGGACTGCAGATATAAACAGAACTTTCAGAATCTGCAGCTGCATTGGATTTATTCAGATTGAGGAATATCAGTGCATGTAAACATTCCCACAAAACTCATCTTTTACTCACCCTCGTGCCTTTTTTGAAGTCTCTTTTGCTCACCAAGGCTGCATTTATTTGATCAAAAATGCAGTAAAATCAGTAAGATTGTGAATTATTATTAGGTCTATTATTAAAAATAACTTTTCTATGCGAATGTAATTTATTCCTGTGATCAAAGCTGAATTTTCAGCATCATTACTCCAGTCTTCAGTGTTACATGATCCTTCAGAAATCATTCTAATATGATGATTTGCTGCTTAAGTTTTTCTGCTTAATAAAACCGTGATATATACGTTTCGCAATGTTACTTTTTCAGGAATAGAATGTTCAATAAACAGCATTTATTTGAAACAGAAATCTTTTGTAACATTATAAATGTTTTTACGGTCACTTATGATCAATTATTATTTTTTTTTTTTAAATCTTATTTACCCCAAACTTTTGAATGGTAGAGTATCACAGTATCCACAAAAATATGATTAATTATAACTGCCTGTTTCGAGAGGAAGGGAGAGGCTGCTAAAATCCAGATCTAAAGTGAATCATTTGTGTTCAGGATGAGTAACTCTGTTCAATCCTCAGTCATCATTATGTGAACAAACAGAAGATTTAAAGGTGCAGTAACTGATTTCTGTGAAACGCTGTTGAAAGTGGATTGGACTGAGTGCCAGAAAACACACAGCCAATCAGCAGTAAGGGGCGTGTCCACTCATGAGGGGGAGGTGCATGTGCTGCATATAGTGTTTTTTTTAATTTGGGGCTGGAGCTATCAAGATCCTTTTGGTTAGGGGCGTGTTTGTTTTGGTGATTTCAAATATGAACAGCATTTCTCAGAAATTGCTTACTGCACCTTAATGAACATGACTCGTGTTAAAGCAAGTTTGAACTTCACACACCACAGCTCCTGAAACATTCACGTGGACCAGCAGACCTTCTAGCTCAGATACAGAGTGAACAAGACTTTGTCCTTCAGATCTGATGCACTTAATGCTTATAATGGAATACAAACTCTGTAAAAATGAATAAAAGTGTCATTAAAACCAATTCACTCATCATTTAAACACAATTTTCCTCCATTTTCACACTGGCACATGAACAAACCGGCAGTGATTCTCCAAGATCTGAAAGGTGAAGTGTGTTGAAAACATCTGAACCTAGTTTAATATGCACAGTTAACTATAAAGATGGTTAACATACTGAAAAGAGAGTAAATACTGTGACACTTTTGGGCTCAATGTGTGGAAATCTGACACTGAAACAACTAAATCAGCTTTTGGGTAACGGAAGTTTTTAATATCTGTCAAATAATAATTAAAAAAAACAAAAAAAAAACATTGTTGATCACAAATGAAGGGCTCTAATTGGTCACACAAAGACACGGTTGTACGGTTGAACCGTAGCATCAGGAAACCGTGCTGAAGAACACATGGAATGAATGGACAACAGAAAACAAAATTCAAAATTAAAATAATATTATTAATAATAATAATAATAATAATAATAATAATAATAATAATAATATTATTACAAAACAAACAGGAAGTTGGCCCAAGTAAAAATCTGGACAGTCACTGTTGACGTTTTAAAACATTCATCATAAAAACAAAGTCGAGAGGTCATATTTCAACCCTATTATTAAATATAAATGGATTGTTTGACGTGGAAAATAAATCAAGCTGAAATGTGTTTCTGCATTCAGTTTTACTGGAGTGAAAAGTGACGTGAAAAACAAAACTAGCGGAGTGCTAAAAACTGCTTCCTGTGCTACTCTACGACTTCCTACGGTGATCCGCTTCAGATTTCAAGTATCTCTCGTACCATCAAAACTCCAGATGCAGTGAAACATTCACATACGCAACGCCATTCAAACGCTTCGCGCGATAAAGTCACGTGTCCGTGCTCCCGACGAAGAAAAGAAAGGTGTTTGTGAGAACAGGAAGACTGCGCTGATGAAAGACAAGTGCACACGTGCAGGATCCTGAGTGCATGCTGTCCGTGGGTCATGTGACGTGTGAAGCGGGTCATGTGACGAGTGTAAAGGGTCTGAGATCTGACACGGTAAAGAACGTCTTTTCATCATCAGAGATATTAGCACAATTTACAGACAAAGTCTTGATATATTCCATGAGATAGTTAACTTTTATAACATTTATAATTATAACAAGGGGAAACCATATAAACAAACTTCAACAGGAGGTTCTTCTGCGGCAGCGTTCAAATTCAATTTCTCGCTCTTTTTATTGGATTTTTTTGCTCGTTGTTTTCGGCCATTCACCTTTAGATCCGACCGCGGTGCGCTCTGTACGGGTGAGCGTGTCCGTGAGCGCGAGAAAGCGTCTCTGGAGTGGGAGGAGTTTGTTATTTTGTGGTTCATTAGAGTCGCGTCTGAGCCTCGGGGACGTAGATCTCGATGCTTTCGGCGCTCTCGGTGGCGGAGTTCTGCCGCTCGGACACGGCTCGCTTGGCCGCCATCAGTCGCTTTCTGGCCTCCTGACGCTGCTTGTCGGCCAAAGAGTCGCCGCTCTTCTCCTTCCCGCCGCTGGATTTTACCTTTACAGTCTTCTTTGGTGTGTGGGCTGGAGCAGACTTCTTCTCCTCCTGAGGACAGTCATTTAACAATTAAAATGTGATTATAATGCTAAATGTTACATTTATTTATATATATATATATATATATATATATATATATATATATATATATATATATATATATATATATATATATATATATATAAAAAAACTATATATATTTCTAAAAGAAATTATTTATGAAAGAAATATTATAAACTTCTATTCAGTGATTAATGTTCGTTTTTTAACATTTTAAATAATAATTATTAAATCATAAATAAATAAAATTCACAATCACTAATATTAAATATCATCCTGCAGCTTCAGTTACTTCAGAAAAAAAAGGACTAATAATAAATAAATATTACAGATCATATCTGGTGAGATATATGTATATATACATTTTTTAAATTCATATGCAATGATTAATACTCTTTTTAATGATTAAAATAATTATTAAATAATGATTATATTTTAAAAAAACAATTAATATATTATATATACACTATATAAGATAAAATATTATATCATTGAAGCCTCAGCTACTTCAGAAGAAAAATAGTAATATTAATAAATAAACAAACAAATAAATAAATATTACAGATGATATCCAGTGAGATTATATATATTTTTTTTAATTCACATGCAATGATTAATACTCTTTTTAACGATTAAAATAATTATTAAATAATGATTATATATATATAAAAACAATTAATATTATATATATTAATATATTATATATACACACTATATAAGATAAAATATTAAATATCATACTGCAAGCCTCAGTTACTTTAGAAGAAAAATAGTAATATTAATAAATAAACATAAATAAATATTACAGATGATACCCGGTGATACGTGGGTGGGTATCACCAGTTTTGTAATAACAAAAATATTGATATAAATATATATATATATATATATATATATATATATATATATATATATATATATATATATATATATATATATATATATATATATATATATATCAATTTTATTTAACTATTAAACTTATAATAAAAAAAAGTCAATTAAAAAAAATGTAATATTTTTAATTAATTTAATTATTAATATTAATTTATACCAATAAAATGCACTAGCTTATAACATTAAAATTAAATTTACTAAAAATAAAATAAACATAAAATACACAACATTTTAAATCATTTATAAAATATAATATTAAAATACACTATGCTAACTAATATTAAATATTTATTTAAAAAAAATATAAAATACTAAATATTTAATAATTTATATATAAAATAGAATATAAATGAAATGAATTTATATATAAAACATATTTAATGAATATTAATTTTAACTATTAAAATAATTAAGTTATTAATAAAAATAATAAAACAAATATTAAATGTAATCATTAACATTAACTTAAAATTCACTCCACCAGCTTATAACAAAATAAAAAAAAACTACGTAACTACAAAACTATCACTTACTACATTTGAATAGTGTATTACAGGTAGCATCTGACACACTAGATTTTCATCACATGTATGGGCAGCGCCAATAAGGCGCCAAAAACTGACGTATAACCAGAAACCAGAACTTCATTCTACCTTCACATTGGATATACAAGCAAAGGGAAGCGTAATGATGTTGGAAAGGTACATGAGTTGGACCTTTTTGTCCTGGGTCTCAGACATCTTCCAGTCATTGGACCTGAGGAGGTGGAGCTCGTCGAACTTCATGCTGATATCCTCGATGGACAGCTGCAGCAGATCCCAGAATCCGGCCAGATCCTGCGCGGTGGGCCGCGGCTGAGCGTTTGCATCCTGACGGAAACAGACATCAGACCTGTGGCTTGAGTGCACTTTTAAATACCAAGAGAAACTGTCAGAGAACATCTGTCCACTTCAGGTCCATTGAATCGGATTGTGTGTCAAAAAGACCAATACATATTTGTAATATGATTTTATTTCTCAACCAGCACAATGATGATTCGAGTCCTACTGTGTAACATACGGTACATACACTACAACACCGATATGACCTTATGAAATCTTCAATCGATGTTAGATGAACGAACTGAAATGAGGTGCTGAGAACATCAGCGTTCAGTCATGTGGACAGAGTGCCAGTAGAGGGCGCTTCAACTCCAGCCTCATGTTTGAGAGTCACATGAGCGGTTCTGGGT